>NC_142936.1:42994829-42997329 GCF_046866305.1 Octopus bimaculoides
TCACGTTCGTTTCCAATGATCTGTTTCCGTATAGGCAATGTTCTTGAACAGTTATTACCAATGAGCGAGTTTTGGTGACGTTTCAGCTTTGCTTTTTATTCCACTGAAAATGGTTAAAGTTATCTTTTGTCTGACTGAGATAATAATAGTAATTCTTCACCAGTATCTCTATCCCTGTACCACTCTTGTACCTGAGTTTCACCCACCATACACTCGCGTCTGTCAACGTCTCACTATAGTTCTCCTATTATTGTCCTATCTTCTCAGTCACATTGCCTAAACGAATAGCGAAGGCTCTTGTTTTGTTTGCTACCAAGGTAACCTCTCTAGTTTTAGTGTCACGGTAAATTGTACTCATTACATTCTGTAAAGTGGTTTGCGTGGAGAGAAGTGCTTAGCTATGGGTTAAGTGAACGCTTAGCCATGCCGAGATCATGATAACCTCTTTAGTGCTGTGCTACGATAAAATGTACTTTGAAAAGTGATCGCTGTTTAAAGAACAACCAGCTGTAGAAAGCCATGCCAAATATTAGAACGTGTGAACATGATCCTCCGACTAGTATAGGAAGGCAAGTAATATCGAATAAGATGTGATTCGTTCAATGACGACTTGTTCAACCCATACATGCTAGGTAAGCGTGAATGTAAAAGGCTTCTGCTGCTGAATATGTACTATATGTAAGTGGATATAAGAGGGAGAAAAGGGAGGTGAACATTTCAAGAATAATACTGGAAATAAAAGTTTTTTTTTTTTAATTAAATGATTACATGCAAAAAATAAAAATATATATATATGAAGATAAATAAAAATCATAATTGAGAATTGAATTGATAGATTATTTTAAAATATCAAAACTTACAATTTGATGTAAACATAAGGGATTTAGTAAATTAAGTGAATATGATGGATGGGGGTTAAGGAACAAAGGGTATAACTGTTGGATAGAAAATAAACAATTATAGAATTAAATGTAAATATTTTGTAAAATGTTTTTCGGAATATTTTTTCGTTTACGATCGAAACATTACGAAGTTATCGAAACATTACGAAGTTATCGAAACATGCAAATCTAACAATAAACAAAATTTCATTTCGGTTATAGCTTGAACTATTTCAACAGAAATTAGGATATTAAACTCTAAATTCAATGTTTACAGTTGGTATTTTCAATACTTGATCAGTTTGTTTTTATATTTATGGTTTTTGTCTTTAACACTCCCGATGTGCGTAGAAAATGATGTGTCATTTCTATAACAGAGAGTGCTCACACCTCAATAAGACGCATAAAGGGATAAAACAGAAAGAAAAGGATTTGTTTCAATTGTCCTTTTAGTCCAAATGACATTTCTAATATAGCAAAATATTTCCTATACCTAATAGAGAAGCACTTTCCTGACTCGCAAAGATATAACTAATGCTTTAATGAAATGAAATGAAATGAATATTGGATGCAGTTGCACAGAAAATCTTGTCGCATTAATATCAAGGACTAACGGGTAAAATATAATAGCAATCATAAACAGCTTTAAAGATGAATTTGCTCACTCAACGGAAAGTGCCTTATCAAAGCATTTGTGTACGGAACTAAATCTTTTTCGCCTGATGTAATAACTAGGAACTAAATCGGTTATCCCAATGAGTTTCTTTTAGAAATGTCTAAACCCAATATCCATTTCCCTTTCAATATTGGGATAACAGAAATGCATCGTCTATATATGTCTCGAATATTTACGATAAAACTCGTAAAGCGGTAAATCTCTTGCTTTGTCAACCTCGTGTCATACCTACAAAATATTTCTCTTTTTGAGCCTTATCTATTTTGGATTTTCTTACACAAAGCAACTACTGTGTTGATGACGCATATTGAGGGAAGAACAAGTGCCTTCCAGACAATCAGACTGTCGGTTCCATAATGGTATATCAGTTTAGGACAATTCTTAATTCTTGAGATTATCTCCCCTTAACAGACGGAGTTGGTACCAATTGCCAACAAGCAACTCTTCATCATTTTTCTTATATGCTATTTAAGATAGTTTTATATGCTCCTTGTTAAATATGCACACACCAACACACACACACACACACACACACACACGCACACACACACACACACACACACACACACACACACACACACACACACACACACACACACACACGGATGCGCGCGCAACTTTGTTTGCAAGTTGTTCATAGAGGTTTAATTGTGTTTCTGTCCTCTCTAACTGTTTCAAAACTAGTGCTGCAAATTGTCAAAAGGACTGAGAATAATGAGCGTGTAAGTTCGTCAAGAAAAGACTTAGATATTGAACTTTGTTTCCTAAAATACTGACAGCCTTGTTTATATGGACAGTCAGATGACATCTCTCTCCCTCTCTCTCTTTCTTTCTCTCTTTCGCTATCTATCTATCTAGTTAAAAATTGGTTTTATAATCATAATCTATGATATGAATCTGCTACCCATAAATTCCTGTGCTGTAAAAATCTTTCATAAAGTGG
>NC_142936.1:43002329-43017329 GCF_046866305.1 Octopus bimaculoides
TACGGATTTTACATAAGCAAATGAAGCAGGTAAGAACAAATATCCTGTCAAGAAGACACTTGCCAGGTGCCACGCAGTGTGACTGAACCCTGAAGTATGTGGTTGGAAAGCAAGCTTCTTACCACACAGCCGCGCCTGTGCCTACTTTGATAATATTTATATTACACACACACACACACACACACACACATGGTATGTACCTATGTATGTATGCATGCATGTGTTTGTGTATGTATGTATGTATGTATGTATATTTATACCACTTAATTTGATTGTTTTATGAAAAAATAATCGAATAAAGAGGAAATTAGTTTAGTAAATGATTTATTTATAATAATAATGATTTCTTGCAAGTTGCTTGAGATTGGGAAATGCATGAAGCAAGAGATATGCTTTCTCCGTACTTATTTTATATGGTTAAATGATTCTAATAAGAAAAATAAAATTGCCTTAAATTCGAAATTGGTATAAATCTTGTCGGAAAGAAAGCTAACAGTCTCGAGTATTGCAACAATATTGCATTGATTACAGAAAACAAATACGACTATGTTGTTGGAAGAGTAATGAAAAGGTTGGCATTTTCCACAACGTCAGATAAACGAAGATTGTGCCCAATAAAGAAACGTACGATGGTATCATATACAATGAAGTAATAGAAGTTTGTGAAATCATTTGATTTCTTTAGAGTTATTATCTGCATTAACGTCGAAGGCTACACGAAAGAAATAAAATAGAGATGACTAAACTGCACGTGATCTGGAAGGATTGGATTACTTTAAAAAGAAACGGAGAGAGACATTAATCAAAGATTTGATAGTTATGTCCTACTGAATACAAATGTGGGGAATTAAAGAGACTGATCTGGAGAGAATTGATGTATTTGAAATGGGGAGCTGATGAAAAATGATTAATGCTCTAACAAATAAATTTTGCACGAAATTGAAGAAATGATATAATATTTAGAATAATCCTGCAAGTAGAACTGAAGCACTTTTGATAAATTACAAGAAAAGAAAAATAATAGTATTATCTCTTATTGTTTACTTGTTTCAGTCCTTAGACGACAGCCATACTGTGGCACCACCTCGAAGGGTTAGTCGAATAAATCCCAATACTTTAAAGTTTATCTATCCATCTATCTATCTATCTATCTATCTATCTGTTTGTCTGTCTGTCTGTCTGTCTGTCTATGTATGTATGTATTGTTATTATGTATGTATTGTGAGAAATAGAATAAATGAAATTAAAACTGCACAAGGAGTATATCAGAATTAATTAGAATTTAATATGTTAAAATATATGAATACACTTGACCGGTTTCACATTTGATTTTGAAAATTGTATACTGTATAGAGTTGTGTCACGAATTATGTCTATTCTGGCCGTTGTTATGAAACAGTGTGTATATAAAGTAGGAATGTGGCTCAGAACACTATCCATTAACATACAAATTGATTGGTCAACAATTTATGCATTTACGCTCATGTGACAGTCCCGAAAGCAGATCACATTTATATTCAATGAATATGTTATATGACAGTTAGAAAAGAGAGATATGAATAAGTGATATAATAATTGTTTACAGTACTTTCGTGTTGGTAAGTAGTTTTTTAGGGACTTCGGTTGCCTTTCGCATTTGATTATTTCTATATTTCATGTAAACTTTTCATTCTTGGGTCTTGGCTCAAAAGCAATATTTTCTGATTGGTAATGCTGAATGTTTCTATATTTCTTGGGTTGTGTGTTGTAATTAAAGATAGAGTTTTTGGTGTATCTAAGCAATTTTTGGCTTTGCTTAATTCTCCAATATTTCATATTGCTCTGGCGCGTTCCATTCTGTTCTCTATTAAAATAGACGGGTACATTCTTTCAAATAGTGCCAGCTTTAATTCAAGAAGCCTTTTATTCTGAACATCCAAATTGGAGACAATTGTTCTGATTCTTCCAGTTATGTTAAATGGAATATTGGATTTGATATGTTATGGGTGGTATGAAGAAAACAGTAGGTACAAGTCCGTGGGCTTGTAGTAGATGTCGGTTTTTATGTTTGTGCCATTCTTAATAATTGAAATGTCTAAGAAGGACAGTTGGTTAAGAAGGGTTGTTGGCTAAATTCTATGGTGAACTGAATACTGTTATTGATACTATTGAGTAGGAATTTTAAATCGTTGAGTTCATCTAGGTTGTATGTCCACAGAATAAGGTAGTCATCTAAATATCGTTTCTAGTTTTTCACCAAATAATTTTCAAAGCTGATACCGTACTTTGCTTTTGGCTTGTTCATGCATTTGGACTTCTAGATATGCTATGACTAAGTTGGCGTATACTGGGGCAACTTTTGTAATCATCGCAGATCCAGATATTTGTTGGTAGGTGCTTTTCTCGGAAATGAAGTTGTTTTGAAGGATGAATTTTAATTCCTCTGTAATTAATTATTGATCAATTCGATCTGGAATTTCGTCCTTAGTCAAAAACCTATTGTCTGAAGTCCGTACTCGTGTGGAATGGTAGTATAAATATTTACTATATCAAATGAAGTGATTATGGTATCCTGTTAGCTTTTTTCAGGGGGTAGTTTAATAGGTTTGGTCACCCCTTATGAAACTTTGTATAAATTTTAAGAGACGGTTTAACAGTATGTCAACGAAGTTGCTAAGTCAGTGAGTTTCATAGACTGGGCCAGCTACAATCGGTCTTAATTTGAGATCCGTCAGGAAGAGTATGTTTATGTTGACTGAGTGTGATTCTTTACGGGACTCATTAATTATTTTATTTTTGTGGATTTTGGGAAGTACGAGGAGAAAGTGGTTTCGGCTATAAAATTTGTTAGATAGTCAATTTCTTCATTGGTTAAGCCTTTTCCGTGTTGGTTTATGAGAATGTTAAATTTAGACATTGTCTTTGTTTGTTGATCGTTCTTTACTATCTTATAGTGGGTAGTGTCTTCAAGTAGAGTTTAAGCCGCATTTTTGTATTGTTCCATATTCATAAGTACAGCACTTGTTTTATAATTTTCTTTTATAGCTATGTTATTATTGCTTTTAGGTCATATATTGTTTTCCATTCTGTTCGACTAGTGTTGGACTTCCGTTTCGGAAAAGGGAGTTTAAGGGAAGGTGGATATAAACTCAGAAAATTTGTCTAGTGTCTTTTTCTTCTTTTTGTTGGGTTGTAACTGCTTCTGTTTTGCACAATGGAATGATCAGTATCAAAAAGTTCTGTTAATCTTAATTTCCTACAAAAAAAATTTAGATATCATCTCGTACTTCCCTGAAGTTAAGATAATGTGCTGTCGGGGTAAATTTTAGACTTTTTGAAAGAATTTGTATTTGTTCTTTCGAGAGATTTAAGTCGGAAAGATTTATTTTAGGTTTCTTATCTTTATTCTGTACTACCGGGCATCTTAAAATTATTCTTCTGGGCTTAAAAAAATGGCTTATGATGTTTGTTCTTTTGGTTGTGTTTCTAAGTTTGTGGTTATACACTCCGTTTCTTTCCAGTTTTCTGGAATAATTGTTGTCCTTTGTATGTCTGAATAAAGGCCGTTGATGTCTATGATAGTTTCTCCTGTCATAATTACGGCTTCTTTGTGTATATTGAAATATTTGGTGGGTTTATTTTGTTGTCTAGAGAACCTGGAATCGGTGTTGTATCTTGCAAATCGTTGGTGGATAAAATTCTTAACTTTCGATGTTTGTTGTGTGCGAATAAAACTGGCATGCTTTAATTTTTATACATACATACATATAATCATGTGTGCGTGTGTAAAATTAATTTAACTACTTTCAACTTCAATTGTTTGTCGTAATTTATTTATATAATAACTCCACCCTTTTCTTTGAAAGTTTGCCAACCTTTTAGGCGAGTCTTTTCTGTAGATAAAAGCTTCAGATAATTAAGAGTATTTTTGAGTTTGGCTTTCAGTGTATCACTCCTTAAGCGAAGTAAGGCAAAGCGGTTACGAAAATTGCTTTGCAACCGCAAGGTACCGCATTCGATACTAACACGAGGTATCCTGGGCAAATATAATTTTTTATTGTCTCAGCTCGACTTATACCTTGACAGTAAAACAAAGGTGATGGAAACAGTATAGAAGCTCGTCTGGTAGACTGCACTTGTAATTCAAAGATTACTATCTTGTCACACGCTGTACCACGATGATTCTGTCTAAGAGTTACGTTAAAGGTATGCGTATCTTTGGAATGCTCATCCATTTGTACGTTAATTCAGGAGCAGATAATTCTGTTCATTGAACAACTGCGTCCTCACCGTTGTACGACGGAGATACACTACCACTACCATGTCACTACTTAAATTATTTATCGAAATGCATGCCATTAAGCTATTTTTGTTATCTACTTTGGTTAATAAATTAGCTTTTTATGTATCATTTTGTTATTTACTAATAGAGCTGACTTTACTAATAGAGCTAAGTTATAGTTCAATTGTGCCTCATTTATTTCAAATATCAATTTTCAGAACTGGGTTTCCTATTATACATATATACCCACGAATGAGGAACCAAACACCCGTTGGGTGGTAGATTTACAATATCATCTCATTCTGTAATATTACAAAAATGGTGCCGTGATTTACGGAAACAAACATAGCGTCAGATAAAACATACAACGGCCTTTAGCCGTTTACCTTTACGATTTTGAGTTCGAATCACAGCCAAATTCCACTTCGTCTTTTATTCTAACGGGGTCAGTAAAATATAATTGTAGAAATTATATAATCCAAATTTAGGACACTGTGTAAAGTGCCTTTGTAAAGAAAACATTAAAATTTAAAAGAAAAGACATGCATAAGACATTTCTCCTGATAAACACTGAGAGCCGACATCAACATAACAACAATAATAGAAACGACAAGGTATCCAGCCAATGCGTTACAAGCCAAAGAAGGAGTCGTTTAATGATAACTAGACTTGTTAGAAATAACAGATCGTTTATCCCCACATCCTACCCCAAGACAAAATGAACACATTGGTTCACATTAGACTGGAGTATACTCTTTTACTCTTTTACTTGTTTCAGTCATTTGACTGCGGCCATGCTGGAACACCGCCTTTTAGTCGAGCAAATCGACCCCGGGACTTATTCTTTGTAAGCCTAGTACTTATTCTATCGGTCTCTTTTGCCGAACCGCTAATGTTACGGGGACATAAGCACACCAGCATCGGTTGTCAAGCAACGCTAGGGGGACAAACACACACACACACGCACACACACACACACACACACACACACACACACACACACACACATATATATATATATATATATATATATATATATATACATATATACGACGGGCTTCTTTCAGTTTCCGTCTAACAAATCCACTCACAAGGCTTTGGTCGGCCCGAGGCTATAGTATCAGACACTTCCCCAAGATGCCACGCAGTGGGACTGAACCCGGAACCATGTGGTTGGTAAGCAAGCTACTTTATTTCATTTCAATTTGCCATAAAGGCAGTACACAGAGAGTAGCTACGGGCTGGACAAAAACATTAATGAGATGAAATAGATTATAAATATGATGGTATAATGAGAGAAGGCAAAAGCTGCCCGCCGAACTTTGCTTCTCTATAACACTGTTCTTTATAAAATTAAATTTTCACATTGAGGCTATGAACCTCGTACATAAAAAGTTATAAATTAAGGCATTTGCCTCTTACGATTTTTCATTACACAATATGAGGCACTCGTCCTCTTAGGTTTTTTCGCCCGATATAGCCTTCGCTTCTCTCAAGCAAAACGATGGGTCTGGGTCGGGCCACTTTTCAATACTGAATTCGCTGAGGGGGAAGGAATTCACCAACGCACTTATGTGACTACTCGACACGACCTCCGCAGACACCTGCGGAGGCCAGTCCGGATCCCTAGTACAGGTGAGGACTCCTTCCCTCTGACGCCTCCTTTTATTCACAAATTTCTGCAGGGCCCCTCCCTTTCGGAATAGGATTAGCCGATCCTTTTCCTCACAGGGTGATCCCACAGCTTCTACTGTCGGCGGCACAATTCCCGCCGACCTGCTTTCCTCCGCTGGTGTCACAATTCCCACCAACGGAGTGTCGGGACACGCCGGCGGTGCACTATCGAGCACCGGCCGTGCCTCGTTCTTTTTTTCTTTTTCTTTGGAGACACTGGAGTAGGGCGTACTTCCGCCTTTGCTGGAAGGTCCTCCTCCTGCCCCACGATTTTCGGTGGGCAACCATTGTTGCCCACCTTCTTCCTTTTTTTTCCTTTTTTCGAGGAGGTTTCCACCTCCTCGACTTCCTCCGTCTCTCCCTCCACTGGGGGAGCGGAGGGAACAACATTTGTTAACTGTTCCAGGACCTTACTCTGGTCCTGGGGACAGTCTTTCTTGATATGACCGGGCTTCAGACACCGGTGGCACTTGGGTTTACGTCCCTCAAGAATTACCGGATATTTCTGGCCGGCCATCCTCAAAAACTCCGGAAATACCAGATCTCTGGCTGATTGGGTCCACAGGGTCAAAACCGCTTTTGCCCCAACCCAATCAGCTGTAGGTAAAATTTTCACATTTAAGAGCTTTGCTCCACTGCCACCCAGACGCCGTCGGATAGTATCCTCTATCCAATCAGGTTCTATACCGGGTGGCAGCCCACAGATCCAAGCCCTAGTTAATTTCTTCCCACAGTATATGGGAAGAAACAGAATTTGATCCCGGTTCCGCTGCAGTCGTCACTTCGCTGGTGAAAACTAAATCCTTTGCGTAGTTCTACGTGGTGTAGTTCAAAGCAAGAGGAAGACTTTTCTTTAAATTTATTAGCTTTCAAAACGTGGTTTGATAACAATAAATTCCTTTTCTTTTTTAAACAAAGTTCACAATATTAATTTGTAGTTCTCAATTCACGGCTTGAAAACAACAAACCTTTACAAACTAAGTTCACAATTTTTGGAGGAGTTATACCTCCAAAACACTCTTCTCACCGCTAAGTGAGACATTAAGCACAACCATAGGCAGACAAATGCGTGGAATTCAGTGGAGGTTTCTTGTTCGACATAAATATAAATAAATACGAGCAACAAACCCCCACTAAATCCCCAAAAAACACAAAAGTCTTACCTGTAGTTGTACGTCAAAAATTCACGACGCTGGCATTCAGCGACGTGAAGCCGGAGCGACAATAAACACGTCCTTTCGCTAAGCACGCTACTTACCATACAGACACTCCTGCGCCTATGATACTGTATATGAAAAGATTAGGAAAGATCATGGATAAATTGCCATTGATTTGTAAGTAGTAGTAGTACTGCATATATATATACACATATACATACATACATACATACATACATACATACATACATACATACATACGTACGTACGTACATATATATATATATATATATATATATATATATATATATATATATAAACACAAGGACACAGGAAATGTGTCAAGGCCGACAGGAAGCAGTGCTGCTTCCTAGGGCTGAATAGCAGTATTGTTGTTCGCTTCATGGGACTGTCACATTAAGTTGACAGCATACAACTACTTTATCGTATCACTACTGCATAAATCTCTCTGAGAGATTTAGAAATGTATTATTGCTATTTTTGAAATCAGTGAATGTATTTCACTAGAATTATTATATGTTTACAAGAGCTTGGCAGGCATCTCCAACAGCAGGCCATGCTACTCCAGACTGATGATGAGCAATGACTTTGAAACTAGTCTCTGGATGCAGGCTTAGCTGGGTGGGGGTGTTTGTCTCGCCCTTGTAAACATAAGGACACAGGAAATGTGTGAAGGCCGATAGGAAGCAGTGCTGCTTCCTGGGGCTGAATAGCAGTAGTGTTGTTCCCTTCATGGGGCTGTCACGTTAAGTTGACAGCATGCAAACACACGCACACACACGCACATACCCATGCTTTCATACTTTCCGTACGGCTCACTCGACTCTTCATATTTCTTATACTCTCTTTTATATGTACTAATACTTCCTAAACCATTCACGACTGCATGTTAAACAAGAGACCAAACAGCAGAATGTTTCTCTCGTTATCACTACTCATTAATTTATCATAATTTATCAAGGTTCATTATATTACATGTTAATTATGGAACACGTTATCTCGGTAGTTAAATTACAGCAATTTCATCTATGTCTTTATTTTCATCTAAGCTGCTAAAGATATCATTTCGTAGAAATATTATCTCTATAATACTTAGGCTTAAGTGCCTTTAAGCTTATTTTGAAGGTTATCTTTCAGATATATCCAGATTTGCTTCTCTATGCAGTACATTTTGATGTCTCCATTTACAGATGAATATTCCGTCGATGAGTTACGCATCTTCTATTTTGATAGTATTCTTTCCCGACGGCTCTTCAATGCAGCATTTTCACATCCCACCATACCTGTTTATCATATCACTTTGACTGTTGTTTGCTTATAGCAATCTTTCATATGAGTCTGTGTGCGCGCGCGTGTACATGTCTTTCATTTGCTTATATACTTTTCATTTATATATATATATGTGTGTGTGTGTGTATGTATGTATGTATGTATGTAGGTATGTGTGGTCGATGATATATATATATATATATATATATATATATATATCATCGACCACACATACTCTATGTATGTGTTTTTCTTGTTCGCCGGTACGCTGCGGTTTAGCGTGGTGAGAATGATTCTTTCAAAGCACTGGGTGCTAAGACATGTGAAAGTGATAGACAGGCAAGACATCTCGCCCCTAATCTCATTCGGGAGCGATGGATATCGATATTTCGCCATTTTTGTGGTTTATTAACATGATGTAGACGAATCGAACCGAAGAAGAACTGAATCACCAGTCGATGACTACATACAAATAGTGTAAAAAAAAAAAAAGAAGACATTTACTGATATGCCACAACGATATATACATACGATTAAATTCAATTGTGGATTAGAAGCAGCCTGAAGGAGCTCGGTAAGTCGCATAGAGCGGAATCAAACAGTTTTAAATAAGAATAACAACAACAACAACAACAACAACAATAGATTCTGTCGGTGTCGCTGTTCATGTGGAGGATGCTAGTGGTGGTCAGTGTCTTTCTAGTTTATGCATGTGTGTGTCGGTTGTTTGAGAAAGGCATTTAATAAAAAAGATCTGACTCAAGGAAATTTCTTTCGATGAGATATTAACCAAATATTGGTGATGTTGTGTCTTTATATCTGTGGGAACCAGATCCTAAAAGCAAAACAAGAGAAAAAAAAAAGGCCCATATTTTTTAAAAGATATTCATCTAAGATAATTTCACGGGCGGAAAATCATTTTCTTTCCAGTTCATTTGATTGTCAGCCTGAAATTTTGAGGAAGTGGGATAGTCGATTGCATTGACCATAGTGCTCAAGTACTGTCATTATCAATTCATAGCAGAGAAACATACCTACACATATACACATATGCATACCTACAAACAAACAAACATACATATATACATACATACATACATACATACATACATACATGCATACATACATACATACATACATGCATGCATACATTCATACAAAAATACCTTTCTTGTATTGAAATTCCATTGAAGGAGCCTTGGACTAGGTTACAAACCGGATCTTTCTCTATTAGCAAGAAATTTTGCAATAAAGCTGAATAATGACATACATACATACATACATACATACATAGTCTGGATAAGTTTGGATTTTCAGAAAATGTGATCAACCAAATGATTCGCACACTGGAAATACAATCTGTAAGCGGAACAATAAAACTATGCAAAACTTTTCTCAGGTTTAAAATGTGACATTGTTTTCGTTATCTGAATTTCAACGATGGAGTTTTGTATATTTGTTAGAAACAAGCTCCTTCTTCAGAGGAAGAATTTAAATGATTAAATTCAGAAGAGACATACATACATACATACATACATACATACATACATATATATATACATAAAACATGTTAAAAGATACAGAAATAAGTATATACATAGATCAGAGGTTGGGGAACTTTTTTAACCAATTACCCCAAAATATAGTTATTTACACCGATGTTACCTCCTTGATTTGAAAGGAAGAAAATCATAGATTCTTTGAATTCAAAAGGATAAAGAATCTATTTATAAGGAGAATACAATTATTAATATAAAAAGTATGAAACAAATGCGATAAAATAAATTAATATCTTCATTATGAAACAAAAATATTTTTCTAGAAACTTTTTCACTTCAAGTTTTGGAGAAATGATGTTTCATTACATCAAAATTGGGGAATTTTGATGTTACAGCAATTTAGTTACAGTTTTTGGTGTCCAAACTCTTACTCTGCTTTGATTTCCTGTTCATTAAAGTTGAAAATCCTTGTTTGCAAAGGTAGGTTGTTACAAAAGGCAACAACTTTTTGACTGCCTCTTCATACCAGAAGAAAATTTTCTGTCGTAACTAAGAACATTTTTTTAATATAATTTCACTTATGTCTAATTAGTCCTCATTACCTACAAGAATTTCATTTTTACCCCACTTCAGGTTATTTGCCCCGGTTCGCCGACCCCTGACATTGACGGACTGATGTACATTCATACAAGCGATAAGTTTATATGTTGTTGTTGTTGGCACTCCGTCGCTTATGACGTCGAGGGTTCCAGTTGATCCGATCAACGGAACAGCCTGCTCGTGAAATTAACGTGCAAGTGGCTGAGCACTCCACAGACACGTGTACCCTTAACGTAGTTCTCGGGGATATTCAGCGTGACACAGTGTGACAAGGCTGACCCTTTGAATTACAGGCACAACAGAAACAGGAAGTAAGAGTGAGAGAAAGTTGTGGTGAAAGAGTACAGCAGGGTTCGCCACCATCCCCTGCCGGAGCCTCGTGGAGCTTTAGGTGTTTTCGCTCAATAAACACTCACAACGCCCGGTCTGGGAATCGAAACCGCGATCCTATGACCGCGAGTCCGCTGCCCTAACCACTGGGCCATTGCGCCTCCACGATAAGTTTATATATCTGCCAACAAACATACATACAGAAACACAGACAGATATGCATACACCTATATAGACTCATACCCAGCTGTGCCACTTCAATCAATGAAGACTTTACTGTAGTTAATGACCAACTAAGTAAAGTTTTTCTTTAGCATTTCAAGTCTATGATTCAAAATGACTCAGCTAAAAAAACCTTTGTAAACTTGTAGTAAATATATAGGGCGATGTATTGTAATATACCAATTATATTAAGTAGCTGACACATCTATATCTGACTACCACCCTCACTCTCTTTAACTTCTTCTATTCGCTTACCTTCATTTTTCTTTCTCTCTCCGACTTCGTCCCCCCCCTCTCTCTCTCTCTCTCTCTCTCTCTCTCCTCTCCCTCTCTCTCTCCTCGATCTGTTTTAAAATTCTTATTTCAGGCTGAGAAAGAAAGAGAAATGACAACGACCGTAATTCTTTACCGGTCTCCACAAAAATTGAGAAGAAAGGGAAAACATGTTTTCCTTAAGCTGGGGACCTGATCGAAATAATTATTACAGAATCTATTCCACCAGAGCCACTGTTGTGGGAGAATTCCGACCACTCCCATGTGACTAAAAGTAGACTGAGACATTGTCGTGTCGTCAACAGTTCGGGTTGGTAAGCAGTCACAAGCAAGGTAACTGTCATAACCTAGATTTAGTCTGGAAGGACGTTATCACTGCTAGGGAGGTAGCGCAGGTGAACATAGCATCTGTTATCACCTACCGCCTGACCGTCGTGCCTTGCTCTGATTCGTGGCTGAGCAAGTTGGAGTGGGGCACCACTTGTAAGGCGCTCTATCTGCTGCCAAAAGCCGTTAAAGGGTGGGCGAGAGATATTGTGACTGAAGATGCGCAAGTTTGCGCTAAGGCTTAGGCACCTCTAGTTCTACCTAGATGGTAAGCGGGTGTGGTCACCGCTCGTGAAGTTTTTCTTACCGCAACTGACCTCTCTTCGGGAGTTAGGTCCTTGGATCAAGCGGAGACCCAGACAGGGTGATTGACAGTTACAGTGCCAATAACACTCATGCTGCTCTCTCGGGCGGGCAATACCGACAGCTGGAGTTCCACCACGGACTTCTATAGCGGGTTAGTTGAATTCATGTCAGATGACAGCCTTCGGGGAAACTCTGTTTGAAAAATCTTTCGGGTCGGGGTATATGAATAATTACCAGAAAACCATAAAAGGTAAAAGATACAAGATTGTTTCTAGCTAGCCTTGTCCTTGAGTGACTTTTACATCCTTCTACTGGATATGCAATTTAACGAAGCAGGAGGGAAAAGAAAGTATTTACACGACGCAATACTATTACTATTACACGAGACTCAATGCTTTATATCAACGGCTCACAGTGAACTGCTTACCAACCCGATTTTTCTTTTATTGGCCACACAGGGCCCAACATAGAGGGGACATTACAAGAACAGACAAGCGAACAAGTACAGTGTGTTTACAATGAAAATGATAAATATAATGAAATCAGATGAATGTTTAAAAGTTTTGAAAAAACCGATACTGTACTTGAGCGAAGTTAAAAATATGAAATGGTGACAATTTACCCATTGCACCCTATATATGTATATGTATATATGTGTGTGTGTGTTACATTCACATATACGTTTATATAGATATATGTATGTGTGTGTGTGTGTGTGAACGGTAAAGTGAGTAGCTACATCAAAGTGGCAGACGAATGTTACTACTAATTTAACCTCAGGTAGATTCTCCGCCAGCCGGTTCTCGGTGCAAGCTCTGCACCCATTATATACAATATATCGCTAGCAGGGGTAGCGAAGACCTACAATCTGCGGCAACTGACAGGATTGCGGTACCGGCCAGTTTCGAGCGATTTGGTTCACATCACTCGCGCGCACCTGATGTGGATACTCGTTTTACTGTATAGTACACGTTACTACTCCATCTCTTCTTGAGATTTTATAATTAGCTATTTTGCTTATGCATATATATATACATACATTTATGCATACATATATACATACACACACACACACACATATATGTATATATATATATATATATATATATATATATATATATATATATATATATATATATATATATATATATATATATATATATATATATATATATATATATATGTGTGTATGTATGTATGTATGTATGTATGTATGTATAAATGTATGTATGTATGTGTGTGTGTATGTATGTATACATAGATATATAGTTAACGAAGCCAGCAATGTCTGTACGGAACAATATTCGCCAAGGTGCAATAATTCATATGTGTCACTTCACCATCGTTATTAAATTTGCAACTATATTTTATTGACAATTATTAAATTACAAAGACAGAATGTGTCTCTGAAACGCATTAATATCATGCAAGAATTAAACATTGTAAACTATTTTAGAAAACACACAGTTCTATAAGACTTATTTCAAAGATATTCAGAGCCATCACAGATTTACTCCTGAGGGGCCATATATGCCGCTATCAGTTTTGATAATATTCAAAGTGTTGGAGGTTTTGACTGACGTAAGAAGAAAAACCTGATTATTATCTTTCTCATAAAATAAAGACACCGGAATTTAGTAAATAAGTCAATAATATAAAGAGAGAAAAAGTAGTTCGTGCTGCTGCGGAAAGTATAGTTATTAAGATAATAAAAATATCTCGTGGTCTTGTATCATGATAAATGAGAAGTTTAGTTATTTACAAGAATTAAGAATTGAGATAATTCATATAATAATACTCAATTTATTGCCTTCGTGTTTGGTTTTACACGTTAATGGAAGAGTATATTGCAACTCAGGTCAACGAAAAGGTATCTAGAAAATCACTTGCTAAATTCTCAAAAGGAACTCAACAAAACACTAGGTATGTGGTGGTCCAGTGAGGACTGTAACTTTGCAAAGCAATAGAACTAATAAATAGTGAGACCATTCTATTGTCAAAGGTGTTTACTCGTGACGGTGACCTGCATGGGATGATTGTAACTCGCTGTAAAATACTGTGGAGTCAATCCTGGACACAAGCTCAATATCCAGATTGAGTTCCAAGATAGCAGAGACAGCTGTTCAAGTTTGAGGCTGAGTCATATTTATATCTATGCTGGGTTTCTATTGGTTTGATCTCTGATCATCACCAGGTATTTTATTCCTGGATTTGTTGATAGCACAGAAATGAATTTGAATTTGAAATACTTATTTGTACAGAAAATAATGTTCTTAGCTATTGAATCACTGAATATTAAACTTCCAGTCCGATCTAGTCTGGGATTATGAAAGCATTCAGAACTAGAATACCTGATGATTGTTGTGTAGATATAAATATTCTAGAAAGATTTCATATATAAAGCTGAAGATGATAGTTGAAAAAATTATTATGTCGTCAGGTATCTATTGCCATAACAGCTGATACACTGATTGATTTGTGTCTATACATATCGTTAGGACCAGGTGGGCTATGATCTATAGACTTAACAGCATTAAAACTGATAATGTATGTGAGAACTTGTCCATGAATACCGTATTCATTCCGTTTTACTAACTCTCACTGCTACATAATACTACATACATATATACATACTTACACACACACACACATACACACATGTATATCTATCTATCTATCTATCTATCTATCTATCTATCTATCTATCTATCTATCTATCTATCTATTTATCTATCTATCTATCTGTCTGTCTGTCTGTCTGTCTGTCTGTCTGCTAAGAAGGAATATATTCACAGACACGACAGAGCTGGGACCTATATACACTGGAAGCTATGCCAACACTATGGAATAACAACAGAAAAAAGATGGTATGCCAGAAAAGGTCACAGAAAACGAGAAAGCAACCAAACTCTGGGATATGCCAATACACACAGATAGAGAAATTAAGGCAAATATACCGAATATAGTTGTCAAAGATCATGAAGAAAAAAAATGCTTTCTAATTGATGTATCAATACCAGCAGGTGACAACGTTTCTCTAAAAGAAATGGAAAAACTTTCA
>NC_142936.1:43022329-43029829 GCF_046866305.1 Octopus bimaculoides
TTTATGCAACTGTGTGTATGTATGTATTTGTATTAACTAGCACTCTGTCGGTTACGAAGACGAGCGTTCGAGTTGATCCGATCAACGGAAGAGCCTGCTCGCGAAATTAACGTGCAAGTGGCTGAGCGCTCCACAAACACGTCTACATTTAATGTAGTCCTCAGCGTAACACAGTGTGCGACAAGGAGGTACTACTAATTTTTGCCAGCTGTGTGGAATGGGGCAACATGAAATAACGTGTCTTGCTCAAAGACACAACGTGTCGCCGGGAATTGAACTCACGACCTTACAATAGTGATCCGAATACACTAACCACTAAGCCACGTGCCTCATATACACATCCACATCGTATACATATATATATATATATATATATATATACGCGTGTATATGTATTATTACATGTATGTACAAACCACACACACACACACACACACACACACACACACACATGTATGTAGCTGTTGTGAGATGTAGCTTGCAGGTTTGTTAAGTTTTACATTTGACGCGTTGTCACATTTCTGTTATTTTCAAGGCATCTCCGAAGTCACTCCCACATTTATCTTCTCAATTTTCTCATCATAAATTATTATTGCTATTAATGACACAGACAAGGTTAAGTGAAATAGTTCTCCCTTACTCTCCATCAAAATCTCAACCAGAAATATAGATGAACTATCCTGCACGTATGTCTCCTTAATTTCCTCATCAAATATCATTATAGTATCATTAATTATAAAGTCAATATGATTCACTCCATTAAAATCTTGACCAGTCTCTTTTGATGGCTTTTGTCTTCGAAGATTTCTGCTTTGTTAAAACCAGCGTCTTTTTCGTTCTTTATATTGATTTTCAAGACGTCGTATTTGATGAGTGAGATTTACTGTTTTGAAACTAATAAATTGCAGAATATTTCAGCGCGAACGAACTAAAGTATCCGAAACTACTTTATACAAAGTATTCTAAAAGAAACTTCTACATTGCAGAATCTTTAAATGCAGGACAAATTAGAAGCGGGAAGAAAATACACGTAAAACTAGATCACTAGATCTGCTATACACAGCAGTCAAAACTCCTTCGCATCTCATCACACCTTATCACTTATGAAGAGGGCACATGAAATACATGCTATCTTAGATGTTGGAATGAAAGTAGTTATAGGCAGGAGGGGGGGGGGGGCACCCATATATATATATATATATATATATATATATATACGCGCGCGTGTGTTTGATCTGTGATACTCCGTCACCACCGCTTGAAAAACCGGTGTTGCTATGTTTATGTCCCCGTAACATAGCAGTTTCACAAAATAGACCGATAGATAGATTAAAAAAAAAACAAGTCTAGTGTTGTTTGCTCAGAAGAAGTTTTTTTTACTCTCTAGAAATTTCTCGTTAAGATGCAGAAGCATATGTTATAGTAGTAGAAACTTTTGCCCTTTTGCTGAAAAATAAAACTCGTAAAGCTGGTTCTCGTAAAACGAGGTTTTACTGTATATAATTTTCTACTAGCACTAAAAATCGGTCTCTTCATTGCTTAGTCTACATTTTTAGTTGAAAAATAGGAAGAAAAACCCGCACGACTATTCAGTTTTCTCAAACTCTGCATAGCACAAAAGTATCACACAATAGCCTTTACTACATGTACTATAAACGTTTGGCAACCAGCCTAACAGTAAGCTTTTATTTTCTGTAAATAAACATAGATACATATCGAAATTTGTGATAATATACTTTATGAAATATCCGTTTATGGCTCTGTATAACCGTATAACTAATCATATTACACACTTTTGTTATGATAACGATTTATATATATGATGCATTTAGCAAACGCAATCGTATCATATGTTTGTACTAGCAGGGGAATTTTATTTGCAAACGCATAGCCATAAAGGCGTAGCATATATCCTTCAGTCATTGAAGAAACCAATATTTGGTATCAGTTAAAACTTAAATATTTAGCGTTCGTGGGAGTGGTCGTGGATCTCTGTTCTTCTACGATGAGGATTCAGTCGTTCAATCTATTGAATTATTTTCTCCTAAAGTAATGTATATGTGGCAGCATAGACACGTGTACTATTATTATAATTCTAAGTCAGCATCAGCATGACACAATGTGTGACAAAGCTGTACCTTTGAATTATAGTTACTATACAACCGACGGGCTTCTATTCAGTTTACGTCAACCCGGTTTCAAGTACATGGAATGGTCCATTTCGATGCAATAGAAAATTACATTTGCTCAAGCTATCTCGCAGTGAGATCGAACCCGGAGTCTCGATGCTGTGAACAAAACTTCCTTATTGTTCGGCCACATTTAAATCAACGCCTACGTAAGTCCGAGGGGAATCAAAATTTCATAGTCATTGTAATATGTACTGCAGTCATTATTTTGTCTTTCTTCTTTTTGCTTGTATAATAAAATATCCTATTAAGTTCTGCTGCGGAACTAACAACAAAGTACTTTTTGGTGTAAACACACACAAAAGTATATCGAGATGAGCAATGATGTATTTAATGAAATATGATTTTTTTTTCTCTCGTAAAGTGTCCTAAAACAGTTTATAAAACAATATTTCATAGTTCATTTCATACACACACACACACACACATATAAATGTACTGTATTTGAAGTTTTAGTTTTGTTTTAATTTGGTTTTAAATGTTTTTTGAACACAGTTACTCTTTGTAAAAAGCTCAGTTTGCATAACAAATGCGTTTAGCCCAGTCACATTTGATGTGTGATTTATCATCTAATTATTTATCTTCAAATCACAGTTGGCTGCCTTTGAACAGATTTAAGCTTTTGCTTTATTGACTGTGTCCAACTGTTTAATGTTCTTTCCATTAATAACAAGAGCACGCAGAGAGCGCAAACCTCTGCCAAGGCAACGAAAAGCCAGAGATTATTTTAAAGATGAGAATATCTGAAATAAACTCGACTGTTCTCATAAACGAGAATACTAAACATGAAACCGGCCACTCTCAAAAATTATGTAAAAGAACAAGAAAAATAACCCAGAATCCTTATCCGGTACCGGATTGATCCCAAAATCTAATCAGTTCGTGCCAGTCACCAGGCAAAGCATCCCTGTAAGTTTAGCTGTGTTGGAGTGGTTTTTGTGCTTGGTTGGATTGCGTTGTTGTGTCGGGGAGGAGTTGTTAAAGTTTGTTTGTTTTTGTTGAACTATTTTTTTGAATTGTTTGTAAAGCAATTATCGTTTTCCCCCGCGCAGGGAAGCCTTCGTTATGGTTTGTGTTGAGAAGCCAGGAGAAGAGGTGCATGAGTGAGGAGGAGGTGGAAAAATTAGTCGAAAAACAACTTAGTGATTCCGACGATGAATACCCGAGATTGAGAGAGAGAATAATGCCATCTATAACGAGAAGAATTACTGAAACACCTAGTATACTAACGAAAGAAAAGGCAGAAGAAAAGAAAGAAAAGAATAAGAAGCTTGACTTCGCCGCTGTTACAGGAGCCAAATTAAAAAAATAAATCTCAATAATGTACAAATAATGTCAAGGGAGAAGCACGAAATTAACGTGGCCCCTACAAAAAGTATTATTGAAGATCTAGAAAAGAAAACGCTGATATACAAGACTACAAGGTGAAGGAAAAAAGAATCGACTATGTAACAGAAGCAGAAATCAAAAAATGAATAAAGCCAATATGGCATAAGCGAGAAGGAGGAGATATGGTGCAATGGAGGTCAGAATGGAGTTGGAAGAGGAATGTCGGATCCATTCTGTAGACCCCTTTAAAACGGACGAAGTAGTTCTTATACCCATATACGTGGGTAGAAGAACGTCCAGAATTACAGTAAACAACATTCCCTCTGAAGTGAACCCTGAGTGGCTTATCACGGCTGAAACTATGGGTCTCGAAGAAAAAAGAACCGTGTTACATGCCGAAGTGATGGAGCCACGAAACTGGCACGGCCAATGTATAAGAATAATCATACAAGCAGAACAGACCACACTGGAAGAAATCATCGAAATCTTCGAGGTTGGTGAGACCCGACTGGCGGTGACGGTAGAGGGTCACCAACCTCGATGCTTCCAGCGTGGTAAAAAAAAGGCCACCTCAGGGTGGACTGTAAAACCAAGGAAACAAAGAAAAAGAAGGAAGAAACCGAGAACGAACAAGTAGTGATTGAACCTGTATCGCAGAAACAACGAACACCAATGCCAGAAAAAGGAGAGGGGTGGTCTATTGTTCAGAACTAGAGGAAAATAAAGCCACCCTTCCCCGAAAAAGAAAAGATAAAGCGGAGACACGTTTAGCCTATGTATTGCTCTCGACACCCAGAGCAAATTAATACATATAATAGGTTTTCCGAAGCACATGTGAAGTTGTTTTTCACTGTAAAACGTTGACCCTGTTTGAAAGAGAACTCCGATCCCTCAGGTTGACGCATATACCACAGTTAGGTCTTCTGCATTTTTTTACTGACGGCTTCAGTGTTGTTGTCTAGCGAACTCGGGCTGGTGTTAGGAGACTTTTCATGGATTTGGGTTGTCTTTTGCTCTTCATGATGGTGTGCGTTTGGAGGGTTAAATTCATTCTGTGGTCCCTTTTTAGTAGGGGAATGTTCTGGAGGATGGTGTCGAAGGCTTCATTGTTAAGAAGGTTGTGTGTGGAGATGTATGGCAGGGCAAGTTGAAAGCCTAATTCGATTAGTGATGGTGGGTAGTTCCTGGCAATGGGTGTATCCTTTTAATTCATGTAGTCGTGTGTCCCTAGTGCTTGCATTAGAAACTACAGTACAAATCTTTTGCTAGGCTGAAAGAGATATTCATTCTAGTGTGTCTGGGGTGGCATGAGTTGAACGGTAGTTATTACTTAGAGTCCGTGGGCTTATAGTATATATTTGTTTCTATTTCGTTGTTAGATTTCTTAATGAGGATGTCGAGGAATGGAAGTTGTTGATGGTTATATTCCATCGTAAATTGAATGTTTACGTCAAGTCCATTTATAAATGCTTGAAATTCTTTAAGTCTCTCTATACTTTGCCAAAAAATGAAACGTTCATCCAGATACCTCTTCCAGTTATTTTCTATGTAGAGAGAGAATGGGTTGCCATATTTTTCTAGTATCTTACGATAAAGACCGATATATATATATATATATATATATATATATATATATATATATATTTGACAGGAATGGCTACTGAATAAGTGTCACATATTTTTACAGATATATATATACATACATACATGCATACATACATACATATATATATAATTAATAAATTCAAAAAGAGATAAAACTCTTTTCATTCCCTTTACTCTGTCGGATACGTAGTGTGTTCGTTTTGGGTGAGGTGAGAATTCTGTTTGTTTATATGTATTTTTGGAACTATACTATGCTGATGAGCGAAATCTAGATTCATTCTAGTAATCGCGAAATTGGTCGATACATAGTTGAGTTATTTAAAAGAAAGTTGGTCGTCTTCTGTTGGTTGTTTTTCATCGCATTCGGTACTAAATGTGGTTATTTTGAGAAGTCCAGTGTGTGGCATTATTTTTCTGTAGTAATGCCCATTATATATATATATATATATATATATATATATATATATATATATATATAGAGAGAGAGAGAGAGAGAGAGAGAGAGAGAGAGAGAGAGAGAGATAGTAAAATAGAAAATTTGGGGAGGAGAAGGAGAAAAGGTTGATCATATCTACTCCGGTATGTGACTGGCACGGTAATTTTTGGCCATGCGACACCAAAAATCAACGATAAGAAAGGCACTTACGAATTCATCGGCCAGTGAGTTTCGGCATCTCACCCCAAAGAAATCTATTCCATGTGCGTCACAAATAGTCCCGTATGAAAAAAAAGTATCCACACGGGACTTTTTTTTCATACGGGACTATTTGTGACGCACATGGAATAGATTTCTTTGGGGTGAGATGCCGAAACTCACTGGCCGATGAATTCGTAAGTGCCTTTCTTATCGTTGATTTTTGGTGTCGCATGGCCAAAAATTACCGTGAATTTTTTTAGAGACACTTTCAAATTTATCACAATATTTGGACTGAAGATTGGAATAGAGAAATTTTCTTTCGCTTAACCAGGAAACGATTCGTATCCAATTAACTAAAGACTTGTTTTGTTTATGCTTTTCCCTCCGGTTTTTTGTTCTATGTGTGCCATAAATATCGCCATCCGTTTAGAGAAAAATTTGTAGTTTAGAATCAGTAGTTCTTTGACTGCTATTTCTAAATTTTCAGTATGTTGGAGAAGCAACTCAATGCTAATCCCTGTATATTTATGATGATAAATGGTTTTACCGATAAAGGTTTTTTCATACTGAACTACTTGGCAAAATTGTTAATTATTAATTCTATTATTAATTGACGATTCCCTGCCCTTATTCTTGTATATTTTATATTTATATATATATATATATATATATATATATATATATATATATATACATATATATATATATATATATATATATATATATATATCTTTTACTTTTCACTTGCTTCAGTCATTAGATTACAACCATACTGGGGCTCTGCTTTGAATACTTAGTCGAATTAATCAACCCCAGTGTACTTATTTTTAAAGCCTGGTGCTTACTCTATCTGGCTCTGTTCCTGAACCGCTCAGTTACAGGGACGTAAACATACCAGCACCGGTTGTCAAACGGTGATGGGGGACACACATACAGACACAAAGACACACATAAAATCCACTCAGAAGGCTTTGGTCGGCCCGAGGCTATAGTAGAAGACACTTGCCCAAGGTGCCACGCAGTGGGACTGAACCCAGAACCATGAAAAGCAAGCTTTTTACCACAGAGCCATGTGTTTGTGTGTATGCGTGTGTGTGTGTGCGTGTGTGTGTGTGCGTGTGTGTGCGCGTGTGTGTGTATTTATAGTGAGAAAAGCAGTTGTAATACGAAAAGGTAAAATTTATCATCACTTAAAAGTGGATGTTGTTTTAGAACACACAATACTGCGATATTTACAATGAGAGTATCTCTGATATTGTTTTGTGGTGCATATGAACACTCTTGTTTACACCGCTAGTAGGACTCACTTGCCGCCATATCTGCTGCCAGGACTACTATATCACGAGATTTTGGCCTTCTTTTACTTTGTCAATGGTAGATACCTGACTGCTAGAAGTAGCAACAATCGTTCCGTTAGCAATATACATAGAATCACAGAGCCTAAACTAACAGTGTAAACAAGAATGCCCTTATGTATCACAAAACCATATCAGAGTGTCTCTTATGGTAAATATCGCATCATTGTGTATTCTAACACAACGTTCAGTTTTAAGTTGTGATAAATTTTACCGTTTGGCATTATCACTGGTTCTGTTGCTTTAATTATTTAAAATTTTTATTTTAGTGACACCAGTACCGGATTGAACTCTGTGAATCTATGCACGGACAAGACCCTCTAGGGGTGTAAAGCCCAAACCAACGACTTCTCCTATTTAATGAATGCTCCTTGTACACCTAATG
>NC_142936.1:43034829-43114829 GCF_046866305.1 Octopus bimaculoides
GAAAAACCGTTAAGTATTACTGCCATCTGTAAAGACTTTCGGTTAATTTATATAAACGTTATTATTTGTGGACTCAGAGCATTACATTGATCACAGTTTCTGCTGTTTTACTGAGCAGTTAATTATTCTTATTTAGAGATTGTTAATTTGTGTTTTTAATAGGAATTGCTATTTATTTTACTTTATAACTTAAGCCTTCCAGACTTGAATTATTTCTTCATACAGAAACTTGTTTTTATCGTTTAAAATATTTCATGCGATAAATTGAAAATAACTGCATGATATACGTACAGCTTACGGTGAGAATTTTGAAAAACAAATTATCGTTCCAGGAGTAACATGCGTAAGTTTCCGGGTGGCATATCGAGTAGCAAGTGAACGCGAAACAATCATTACTTGCAAGTTTTAATTAGATGTGGCTCATTTACTTTTTAACAAAGAAACAGAGCCCATAACACTTATATATATCTTCGAAGACCGGTGAAATTGTTGCCGTTAGTGTTCTGTTCGAACTGTAGCAGATCAACGTTATAGGAAAGATATAAGCGGAGAAGATTCCAGACAGTAGATGTTCTGGGCAACAAGAATTGAGTTAGCAGTTAGTGCGGGAAAAGGGGGTAGATGCACCAAGGATGATGAGAGGGGAAGAGAAGTGGATCAGAGTTGGGAACTAGCGACAGAATTACTAGAGCAGCTAGTTCCATGGATCTGTTCACCATGCTTACAACATTTAATAAATATGTTATTCTGACCAAAAAATAAGTGAAGAGAGAAAAGAAAAATCTCTGCTCCTGTACTTGGATAGGAACTCAATTTTATTATCCTGCGATCTATTGTAAACTCATTCCAGCATGAAATACATAAGTATTCACAGGTGATATAAGTACGAAAGGATTTATATTTTTAATGTGCCCGGTGAAAATAAAGTAAAATGCCAAATGTTCACCGACAAAAATGTCTTGTTTTATTAAAAAAAAAAAACTCTGTTTAATAAGTCAATTAAAGAATTTCCTCTATGCCCATCGATACTAAGCAACAAACGATACTAAATTATTCTTAAACTAAAATCAACAAAAGTTAAAGATACCTGGTCATCGGCTATTGAAATAAAACTTCTTACGCAACTTAAAGTACACCGAAAGCCGTATTTTAGGCCTCATTGAATCAATCAATAGCAGCACAACCAGCCAACAAATTTTCACCCAGATTCACTTCCGTTAACCAAATCAACCGATGAATTCAAATTTTACAAACGGACATTGGACAACCAAAAACGTTATTTTTTCTTAATGTAAAAGCTCATAGGTTTTTTGTTTTCAATCGTTATGCCTAAACCTACAATTGTGCGTTTCATTTTTGTATTATTGCAAAGTATAATGAGAATTGAAAACTTCAATGGGTTTACAGGTAAATAAAATGCATTTTAAACATAAATTTTAATAACTGACAAGAAAGAAGAAAAAACTCGTCAGCAATTTGAGGGACATCGGCTTTCAGCATGTCACTACGCTGCTGTTGAACCGGAAGTGTTGAATCCAAATAACATTTGAGGTTTGTTGCATAGCGCAGCCAGAAAACACATGCAAGCATGTCGTAAATGAATATTAACCATTACTACTTGCACTTATTTTTGCTGACACAGAACAGCCAGATAAAGAAATGTTTAAAAATGGTCGAACTTGTATAACAGCGTGAGTGAGAAACAAAAGGATTCCGATCTTCCGAGGAGGCACAATCAAGCTGGTATTGATAGATTCCTGAGCCATGATGTACCAAAATGAGTTCTTTTTTTATGAAGACTGACTTTGTTATGAGAGATTTAATTAGTGAAGTAGGCACACACTTATGTTACTTACTGCTGACGAATATAATAATGTATCTGATAAAGGAAAACTTACGTTATGTATTCATTGGATCAACAAACATTTGATGGTGGCCAATGAGGATTTGCCGAGCTTTTATTACTTGTCAGAAATAAAACCTTCGGCAGTATTTACAGATACGATGGATGCACTTATAACTATAGAGGTGTAATAATAATAATAATGATAATAATGATAATAATAATAATAATAATAATAATAATAATAATAATAATAATAATAATTTGAATGATCAGTACAGGTTACAAGAAAAGGAAAAGCAAACAGTACATGAAGAATTATCACAAAGGGTGACAGTGTTAAAGGCCAAACTGAAAAGATATGATGCTAGCTACAAAAGCTTTGAACAGAATAGAGTGTTCCAGTCAAATAGAAGGCGTCCTTATTTAGGAAATAGAGGGGAACCAACATCAGGAACTGATTTCTGATGCAGAAGAAAGTGAAATATTTTGGAGGGAACTGTGGAACAGGCCCGTGAGATATGAAGAAACTGCAAAGTGACTAACACAGGTGAAAAGACAGCTTGCATTTGTGCCAAGACAAAAGAACGTTAGAGTTGATGCATATATAGTGAGACTGAAGTTAAAAAAAAAAATAGCAAATTGGGAAGGTCCTAGCGCGGATGTAGAACTGGCTGAAGCTACTGGCTAAAGAACTTTACACAGTTACATGAAAAGATCGCTGCAAACTTGATGAATGCCTGCAGCATGGTCACGTCCATACCTGGATGGCAAGTGGATGAACACAGTTGTCTCAAGGATTCCTTGAAAGGTAACTTTGCATCAAGTTTATTTACGATCTGTAACCTGTTAACCACTTATGTGAAAGCTTATGACCAGTGTCTTGGCGAAAAAGCTATATAACCATCTGGAAAGTAACAATCTATTTCCAGAAGAGCAGAAAGGATGCAAGAAACCAAGCAGGGCAATAAAATACCACTTATTAGTTGATAAAGTCATTGTAGACTCAGAATGACGGGACTGAATGTAGCATGGTTAGATTACAAAAAGCACATAACATGGTACCGCACAGTTAGATAAGTAAAACATTGAGCGTGTATGGAGTGGCAGAAAATATGGAGAAAATAGTTAATGAAAGTATGAAACGTTGGAATTCTGAATTGATTGGGGAAAGGCAAAGACTTAGAAAATTGAACAAAAAACGTGGAATATTTCAAGATGATAGCTTATCTCCAATACTATTTGTTTTGGCCATGATACCGCTCAGTTTGATATAGCAAATATTTTAAATAGCTTACGGTCTGGGAAAAGGATGTGGTCAGATAAATCATTTCCTTTTCATGGATGATACAAAGATTTATGTGAAAAATGAGAAAAATGAGAAAAATGAGAAACAGCTTGAAAGTCTTATACATACTGTTCACATTTTCACAAATGATGTAGGTATGGAATTTGGGATCGAAAAGTGCACTATGTTGAAAATAAAAGAAGGGAGATTTGAAGGAAGCCAGGGGATTGAAATTCCAAACGGGCAAACGATAAAAGCGGTTGAGAAAGGACAGTGGTGTAAGTATTTGGAGATACTGGAAGCAGATGAAATAAAGCATGAAGAAATGAAACAAATTATCAGTAGAGAGTATACAAGGAGAGTGAAAAAATTATTGCTGTCAAAGCTGATTTAAAAAAAAATGTTATTGAAGCAATAAATGCAAGAGCAGTACCCGTAATCAGATATAGAGTTGAAATGGTAGACTGGACCAAAAACGATATACAAAAACTTGACAGAAAACTAGCAATGTACGGAGCCCACCATCTGAAAGCTGATATCAACCGGTGGTACCTAAAGAGGGACCAGGATGGAAGAGGATTAATTGAAACCCTCATCGCTGTCAACAATGCGTTGAAACTGGTAAAGGTACTTGGTGGCGAAGGTTTTGACATCACACAAGATGAGGTCAACGACCTCATCGATACCCACTCTGAAACCCTGATAGACGAAGATTTGTTGTATTTAACGAAGTCTGCCAGCGAAGAGGAGGGGAAGGAAACGCCAGATCCAGAGGAAATGGAGGATGAGGTGGGCCTGGCAATCGAACGTCTGTCCGATCTTTTAAGAACAGCAAAGGAATTTCAAGTTAAGGTGGGAGCATGGGATTTTTATATGGTTCGGTCTCTCCAATTAAAAAATGCCATCAATGCTGACATGCAGACATATAAAACTCTCCTCACCACCATGAAGAAACAATAACAGCAACTTCTCATCACAATGTTCCTCAAGCTCACCAAGAAAGCCTTGCACGAAGATACGACATCCCTTAAAACACTTGAAGAAGAGGCGTCACATGAAGAGCTTTAAATCTTTGCTGTACAGTCATTACCTTCAATATTTTCATCATCATCGTTTTAAATCAATATCATTCATTATTGGTGAGTAACAGTACATTTTACTTCAGTTTTTATTAAATTATTATTAAATATATATATAATATATATAATATTTTACATTATATTTTGACATTTATAGGTATTTTTATGGACCACGTCCAATATTCGCGGTTTTTCACTATTTGCGGGTGCTCTAGGAACATAACCCCCGTGAATACCGGGGGACTACTGTAATCTTTTCTTTTATAAGCACAAGGCCTTAAATTTGGGTGAGAGTTTAAGTCGATTACAACGACTCCGGTACTTGACTTGTACTTAATTTACCGACCCCTGAAAAGATAAAAGGGAAAGTCGACCTCAGCGGAATTTGAGCTCACAACGTAAAGACAGTCTAAATACTGCTAAACATTTTGCCCGGCGTACTAACGATTCGGCCAGTTCGTCATTTTACCAGTAGTAGTAGTAGTAGTAGTAGTAGTAGTAGTAGTAATAATAATAATAATAATAATAATAATAATAATAATAATAATAATAATAATAATAATAATAATAATAATAATAATAATAATAATAATAATAATAATAATAATAATAATAATAATCCTTTCTACTATAGGTACAAGGCCTGAAACTTTGGAGGGAGGGGAACTGTCGATTTTGAATTCGGGTAGGTGATAGGTGGGTGAGGTGGGAGAAGGGACATTGGGTGTTTCTTTAAGAAAAATTAAACTTTAAAAAAATGTATTTCCCAGATTTGTAATCTTAAGTGGAAAAAAAAAAAAATTTGAAAAGAAGTTACAAATTAAGAAATTGCAGTGGGGATGGGGTGAAATTAAAATTTTGAAAACATGATTTCTGGGCAAAATTGTATTAACCCCATTTAATACAATGAAACAATACATAGTTAGTGATCCTTCTTAAGAACAGAAAGCACTTTCATACAAACCCATGCTAATTGTACTCTCTGTACCTTCACTTTCAAACAAACAATAACTTCCATTATGCCAGTAATCCCGTTCACTATATATCAGCTGTGCCAATTCTGCTCATAAGAAAGGAACAAATAATACGCGACAGTAGGTCATAACACCCAGGCAACGCCGGAATGCATTGCTAGTTTATTATAAATTCCTTTTATTAATTTTGCTGTTATTGTCTTCCATAATCTTCTGAAATTTTAACACAGCATTCATATTTTGTTATGCCGAGGTTTATATTTAACGTAAAATCTATTTCACCTGATGATATAGTTCAAATTGTACATTACTTGAGTACTACCAGATTACTTGAATACATATATTGTGATTTAAATTTTTATATATATATACATATATATATATATATATATATATATATATATATATATATATATATATAAATGCTTTAGTTGTGTACTTGGGCACAAATATGTGCGTGCACACACATACACATGGCTATGTACACAAACACACACACATATAAACATATATACAAAATGCACTTATGTATACATACTTGTGTATACATTTTGGATGTGTACACATGATTGTGAAGTTTTACGTATCTTACACATATTTTTTACATATATTTTGTAGAGTTCCATGTATTTGGCGCATTTTTTTTGCATGTTTTTACATATTTTTTATACATATATTTTAACATTGAATTTGTAAAATTGTGTGTTTGTTGACTGATAAGTTTGTTTATATCATGTAATGACCTGGGTATGTGTAATGCTTGTCTATTTGTGTGTTGAGGGAGTTCAGCATGAAAGCATGTATCTTTTATGCTTAAAGTTAGTATGATGTATATAGTTAATGTTCATGTTCAGAGAAGGAAACCTATCCAGGTTGAAGTGGCAAAGTAGGCAAGGGGTCCTCTTTGAAATATCTGAGTGTAAAATATTGTTCAGATAATTCTTTTCTTTCTTTAACCCTTTAGTGTTCAGATTAATTTGTCAAATGTAATGCTTATCTGTTCACATTAATTAACAGGTGAGACAAAGGTGAATACAGGTGTGTAACATACTGAAAATTAATGTGTATTTCTCACTTTCACATATTATTTATATTAAAATGAAAAGGAATATACGATAAAATAATACAGTTACAAAATAATATAATTTCTGTCATGAAACTGCCCAAAGCACTCTTTACACAAGGGCACTTTGCAAAAGGAACACCTATCTCAATCTGATATCTTTTTGCAGTTTTTCTCTTTTGCAACGAAGACAGTCTGCAAACATTTTTTCTTCCATTTATCTTTGCGACTTTATGGAAGTCAATATTCTCTCTGTTGTCATCCACCTCAGTTAATTTTGCTTTTCTCCCAGTTCTGTGCTTTCTAGAAGAAAAGCCCTCACATAACTGAGATGCGATGTCGACCCGAAATTTCAAATGGTCGTAGTCCTTTGGTGGCAAAGGTACCTTGTGGCTTTTTACATATACAATATATGAATTAACTATAGTTAAATTAACTAAAAACCACAAAATGTACCTCCACCATTTCTTCCCAGGTCGACCAACTGAGTAATATGCCCGATGTTGGTCAGGTTTATCAACCCCACCCATATATTCACTAGAGGTTTCCCCTCAGCACCAACACCAGATTGTTCATTAGAAGACAGAAATAAAATCTGCCTTTTGTCTTTGAAAGCAGTAGCTAATAAATTTTCCTTTTCCTCTTTTGTTTTAAACTTTGTTTTCATTTCACAGGGTAAACTTTTGTGGTTTCCCGTAACTACTGCACGTGTAAGTACTTACACAGGCAAGATTTTCTGCCAAAGCCACTGAAGAAAAAAAAAACGGTCAAAACAGAGGTGTCAGTGCTGATGGTGAAATGGTTCAGTAAGAGACCATACTACATCATGTTCCAATCCATATGGTCTGTTTCCATAATATTTTTTACCTGTAAACATCGACGTTTACACAATATCTAGTGTCTGATCCACAAACTTCCAACACCTTATTCCCCATTTTACGAAAATGTACTCTGCTCTTATCGCCTATCATGGCTTTATCTACACTGAGATTTTCCCAGGTAGATACAGTTTTATAACTATTAAGGAGTAAATCAATTACAGGATGTACTTTGTATAGGGGATCGTAGTTTGGGTCATTTTTGCTGGGGACATTAGCAGAATCAGTTAAATGTAAACACTGAGATATTTTCGAATACTTCGTCTTCAACATTATACTTAAGATACATGGATCACTGTTTTCAAACGATGAAGTTGCTCACAGTAAACATTAGCATTAATTGTTTGGTTGTTGTCCAACAGTTCGTAATGGATTACAACTTTAATATCCTACCATACACTCAACATGATTTTCTTTGGATGAAGTCCTGCTCTTGGTTGTTGAACTGGCCGTCCTCCTTGACTGATCCAAAAACGGCGGCATTTAACATTATGGTAAATAATCCACTTCTCATCACCTGTAACAAGCCTGTCTAAAAATGTTGCTTGAAAGTGTTGCGAAAGCAATGATTGACAACAGGTAGCATGGAGACAGCCTGTGAGGGACCCATTTTCCAACCACTGAAATCTTTCCAATGTGTTTTAGCTGGCGTACCATGGTTGTATGGGCCACGTTTAACTGCTCTGCAAGTTCCCTAGTGGTAATGGTAGGGTTCTCTGAAACAAGAGCTTCCAGCATTTTGGAATCAAGTTTTTGGGGACGATCCTCTTTTGGTTCCTCTTTCAAAGTGAAATCACCATTTCAGAAATGGGAAAACCACCTCCTGCAACTTCTTTCATTCACTACATTATCTCCATAAGTGCTCTGAATAGATTTTGCTGCCGCACTTGCATTAACACCTTTATGAAACTCTTAGAGTAAAACATTTCTTATGTGATCTTTAGATGGGAAAAAACATGGTGGTAAAATTTTCTGAGAATTATGGTCAGAAGTTAAATAATCTGAAAGAAAATAGTACAAATTAGATGCAGAGATATCTTAAAACTATAAGAAGATATAGACCCCGAAAGGATGAAAGGTAAAGTCGACCTCGGAAAAATTTGAACTCAGAACGTAGCGGCAGACGAAATACCACTAAACATTTCGCCTGGCGTTCTAACGATTCTGCCAGCTCGCCGCCTCGATAATAATAAAAATAACGATGATGATGATGATGATGATGAATAACAATTCACTATTATTATGAAAGCATAACGTAGAATCTAGAATTGCAGACTAACGGAAAAAAGAAATACTCGTAGTAAATAATGCAAGAATGAGACGATGAGTAATAGCAATATAATACAAAAATTTCCCTCCCTCCAGTCACCATTGTCATTTACATGTCTGCAATTCTAAACAAAAGATTTATCGAATAAAACAATGAAATAATAAAATTAGACATGCTTTTGTAATTATATTAGTACTTAGGCGGTGCTCCAGATTTTCCTTGGCCCTGGTGGCTAAACTAAATTAAAGAAGGAGAAAAAAAGTTAATTTGGCAATTTAATGAGCAGACATTCTTACACTTGAAGTTATTCTATAATGCTTTCGATATTAAATCAACAACAGCAAGAACAGCAACATGAATAGTATCAGAAGCGACATATGCAGCAGCAGGAACCAGTACAGCAACAACAGGAACCACAACAGCAACAGCAGCAGCAGAAGAAGTAGCAGGAGCAGCTGCAGCGGAAAGAATATTTGAAACAACAACTAGAAAAGTAACATTAACCAAAAAAAAAAAAGAAAAAGAAGAAAAAAATGAAAAGGAAAAAGGAAAAGAAAAAGGAAAGGATAAACAACATCGAAAACTGCAACGACTACTGAAACAATAATACAAACGACGGCTATAGCAGCAACAACAACAAAAACAGCGATAACAGCTGTAAGAAGGTTAGAAGCAACAACCACAACAATAACTAGATACAAGAGCAGCAACAGGTACAACAACAATGATAAAACATTGATAGCATCAACAACAACAACAACGACAGTAGAAACACTATTGGAATCTACGACAATAATGGCTAGAATAATTACAACATTGACAAAACACAGCAAAAATATCATAAGATTTAATAAATGTAGTAAAGAAAAAAAAAAGAAAAACTAATGTTTTATGAACTATATTGTTGCCACCGTTGAATAAAAAAAGCGAGGTACATTTAATGCTCCTCTGCCTCGTAAAAATGAAATGAATACAGAGCGGAAATCCATCACCAAGGGTAGAATAGCATCACTATGGCTGCTGTGTCACCAGAATTAAATGGTTTTACAGCCATCAGCTTCTGACGGAGCTCGGTTCTCTTCAGAAGACAGAACAGAGCAGATAGCTTGGCGTAAACATGTTCACAGACACGGAAATACTCCTGCACACACACGCACACGTACGCACTCACGCACGCAGTCACGCACGCGCGCGCGCGCGCACACACACACACACACACAGTTGCACACACACACAGTTGCACACACACACAGTTGCACACACACACAGTTGCACACACACAAGCAAACTTAGAGGAAAGATATATGATTAAATGGCGCCATATAACTGACATACGAGAGTCATATTTGTCGAGATCTCCTTAGCAAAGATTTATTGGTCCGTAAATCTCTGAATCCGATTCTATGAATGTGAGGAGAACAGGAGTTCTGTGGGTGGATCGGAAAGAGGCGGAAGGATGGATTGGGCAGCACATAATATGCTGAGAAGTCGACTGTTCCTCTTGTCACCGTCATTGATATGTATGTTGGCTAACACACTTTACTGTCAATAACATAGTACCACAGTTCGTAGTTCACTCTGCTAATGTGACAATGACCGAGTCAATTTAATTGACAGCAACGAATCTACCTAGTTATAAAGAAGTACCACAGTGTGGCAGGGTTCAGTTTAGAACTTTCACTATGATCAAGATACCTAACTCTTAACAGTATAGACTACCTAATTAGAATGTACTTCAGGGTGTAGCTCACGCTGGTATATGACAATGATTAAAACACTTAGCTGTAACAATTAGTCTACTTAGTTGTAAGTTCCCCAGTATGGCAAGGTTCGATGTGGAGCCATCACTACGATCATGATACTTAACTGTCGACACTGCAGTCCATCTAAATAAAAGTTACCACAGCGTGTAGCTCACCCTTTTATGTGAATATGATCAAAACACTTAGCTATCAGCAACTAATCTACTTAGTTGTAAGTACCACAATATAGTAGTACTCAGTGTGATATTGTATATGATCAAGATCCTTAACTGTGAACGCAATAGATTACCTAAATATAAGTCGGTGCCACAAGATGAGGGTGTAGTTTCCTATGTTTCTATGTCCATGACCAAGACGCTTATTAATCAATAACCCAGTAAATCTCAAAATAAATAGGTATCAGATACGAGACTAGTTCAGTGTGTTATTGTGTCAATCACCAACATAGCTAACTGTCAGCAACCCATTCTACTGAGCTACTGGTACTGTCATTAATCTAATCCACCTAATTATATGCAGGTACTGTAGTGTATACTTCAATGTGGTACTGTGTCCATAACCAACTCCCTAAGCCTCGTATACCTAGCTGCACTTAGGTACTATCGTGTGTACTTCACTGCGGTACCATCACCATAACCACCACACCTAACTGTCATGTACCTAGTATACCTAGCTATAAATAGATACTCACTATATCAAATGAAGTCATAGTTGGCTATCAACGTGTGTCTGTGAAAAACGCATTTAACTATCCACAACCCACTCTAAAGCAAGTATTACAGTGAAGTACTGTGTCCATGAACAACTCAGTTGTCAACAACCTAATATACCTAAATATAAGATACGTGGACAGAATACCGAATGCACTTTTACCGAAGGACAAGAAGCCGAACAGAATCAATGCCGAACGGACATAAAGCCGAACGGATAAAACGCCGAAAAGACTTACGAAAATTAAACTATATGATAATCATTTTATTCCTAGAATATGACCATCTGACAGACTAAAATGTAGAAAAAATAGATACATAAAACCACTTTTTAAATAGGTTTCTTTACTGGATTTGCAATGTAAACTTACAAAAATAATGTAATCAGATGTTTATTTTAAAATTATTACAATTGACATATTAAAATGTACAAGACAAAAATAAATAAGAGTGTTTAAAAATTGTGAGTCAAAGATCGTAGAAACGCCAATCTTTCTTTATTATAAGAACCACAAATGGTTTTTATCCTATCGTTAATGGTATCATATTTTTTGTTAGGCTGTGATATGTCAATCCCTATAGTAGTCTGCTCAATTAGAATTTCATTGGATGCCTGCTCATTTCTAATAACCTTTAGTAGTTTAGTGATTGTGGGATGAGTTACATAAAGTCTTTTTTAAAAGCCTGATGCCAGCCTTCAAGAGAATTGTTTGATCTCGGCAAATTATCATGAACTCAAGTGTGGCCATTAAACTACGTAGGGAGAATTTTTTTTTTATGATCATTTTTAACTATTTTTAATTTCATCAAATCTTAAGTACCAATTGGTGAATTAGTCATTAAACTATGTGGGTAGGAATGATTTTTTAAAAATTATTATTGCGTTCGTTCGGCTTTATGTATGTTCGGCATTGTGTCCATTCAGCTTCTCCGCTTTGGCTCCTTGTCCTTCGGCAAAGGTGCATTCGGCATCCTGTCGGCATACGAAGTATAAGTGAGTGCTTATACTGTGTGATACTGTGCGTATACTGTTGCGATACTGTGTCCATAACCAAGACACTTATTTGTCATCAGCCTCGTCTATCTAGCTATAAGTTGGTACGCAGTGGTACTGCGTCTTTTCAATTTTTTCCACCTTACAATTCCTTCCGCAATAACCACTTGACAGAGTAAAACTGCCGTACTCTCGTCCCAAGGAGAAGTAACTGGACGACTCTCGCAATGGATTCAGCTAAGAACTGAAGCAGTCCTACGCGTGGCAACAACTGTTTGGCATTACTCCTCAAGTCGGCAATGCTCAGACACTAGACGAGACCCAAGAGAGCTGTTTCGTAAACCAGCGCACATCTTGAATACATCCAGCTGATTGCGCTTCTGTATCTGTAGAACTTACCTGAAACCGGCAATGGTCAACTATTACCCACTAGCATTATGGACATAGCTAATTGTCTGAAAATCCTCGAAAATAGGCCGAGTTTGGAACTGTGTACATTGAAAGACAAACCCATGCATTTCAGTGGATCGGGGGACCAAAAGCCGAGACTTCGTTAGAACTTGTAAGAAAATTCGAATAGTGGTCGCGAGCAGGATTGCAGTTTGAGAGAAAGTTGGACCCAAAAAATTAAGCCGAAGTAGCTGACGCTTTCATCATTTCGTTAGAGTACTACCGCTTGGATTTTGTATCATATTTCAGAAAACATCTGACCAGAATTTAGTGTATGCCTTTGGATAGAGACAGGTTTTGCTGGGTAAGAGATGAATCTGTTGCCAATTACCATCCCGAGTGAGGAAAGGATCTCTCGGGATTTTACTATTGATGATACAAAGATATACTTTGAGGCTGACACATACACAAAGGTACATGACCAACGACGACGACGTTCATTACTGTAAACAGATGTGTGGTCGTCGTTCATGTTAAATGTTTGCTGGTAGGTCATCTCTTTGACCGAGTTTCAGTCAATGTTAGTGAAATATAGAGCAAGTCTGAGCATTTGACATCTGGAAAGTTGCTAGGCATCCATACACTGTACCAGTTAGATAGTGCAGTCATCGATACAACAAACCTCATCCCTTTGCGTTTTATACAGGTTTCAAATGCGTGGCTTAGTGGTTAGAAATGTTAAAAACATGATGAAGTCGAGAGTTCGATCCCTGGAGAGTTCGATCAGCTGAACATGAAAACCAGTCTAGTACTAGTGCTGAACTTTCTCCCTTCAGCTGTCATATACACTCTGTTCCGCGCGATGGCTCATGGTGAGAGTGCCGAGAGGGTAATTTTACTCGCGACTGGATCAGGATCTAAAACAATTACTGAAAGTTAGTTACATGCTACCATTTCATGTTCGTTACCAATCTAACCCGCTTGCGAATGACAACACTTGGAAGGTATAAATGGCGAGGAGTCACCGCGTCGTTATGGAGAGTCTAAGAAGACTTGTCAAGAGGACTGAGAAGTCTAGGATATTGGAGAACAACATCCTCTTTTCACTTTAACCAACTAACCAGATGGACGTATGAGCTAATCCTGATGATTCAACTTCAGATTCAACAACAAATTCCTTAGACAAATTAAACGTAAACACATATATCTGAGAATCGGCAACTAACACGCAGTAGAACTTAGGTAATTAATTGCATATACACATGTTTAAAACAATGACTCAGCGAATACATTTGGCAGCAGCTGGCGGAAAATGAAAATGTATGACGCATTTTTTCATACCGTAAGCCGCAGAAAATCGAATACGAAAGCGCAGTAGCTTGCTTACCAACCACATGCTTCCAGGTTTAGTCCCACTGCGTGGAACCTTGGGCAAGCGTCTTCTTTTATATCCTCTGACCGACAAAAGCTTTGTGAGTAGATTTGGTAAACGGAAACTAAAAGAAGCCCGTCGTATATATATATATATATATATATATATATATATATATATATATATATATATATATACATGTATGTATGTATATGTCTGTGTTTCACCCCATCGCTTAACAGCTAATGTTGGTGTGTTTATGTCCCCGTAACCAAGCGGGTCGACAAAAGTGACCGGTAGAATAAGTACTAGGCTTACAAAGAATAAGTCCTGGGGTCGATTTGTTCGACTCAAGGCGGCGCTCCAGCATGGCCGCAGTCAAAATGACTGAAGCAAATAAAAGAATAAATAAAAAAGAATTCGAACCTGTACCAGATGGGATATTTATGAGTATGAATATATGTATGCGTCTATGTATGTATCTGTATGTGTGTGTGTGTGTGCGTGCGTGTGCGCGTATAAACACACACACACACACACACACACACACACACACACACACACACACACACACACACACACACATAAAGGCACGTGGGCGAGTGGTTAGAGTATTGTGGCGTCGTGGTGACAATTCCCAGATTGGCAGTGCGATGTGTTCACGAGCAAATACTTCATTTCACGTTGCTCCAGTCCACCCAACTGTAAATGGGTAACAGTGCTACGGACAGACATTTGGTGCAATAGAATGGCACCTTTCGAAGCGTATTGTGACCAGCGGTGTATAACAACGCCCTACAGTCTGGTCTTTAAAGTGATATGTGTATGTGTGTGTGTGTCACAAGATTACTCATGTTTGCTAGCTGAGTGGTCTGAAGCAATGAGAAATGAAGTGTTTTGCCCAAGAACACAACGCTCAAGAACCACAACTTTACGATCATGAGCCCAACACCTTAACCACTTAGCCACGTGCCTCCACTGTGTGTATGCGTGTGTATATGCGTATACATAACACATGCATATATGTGTGTGTGCGTGCGCGCACGTGTATATATATATATATATATATATATTGTTTGATATTGGTATGTAGATTCCATACAGGACTTTTAGTTTCTATGTCAACAATTCGATGATCGCTACACAGCTGAACACATACAGGTACCTGTATCAAAAAATAAGTATAGTCTTCTGTCACACGTAGTTGGTCGAAATATATATTCATGTGTGAGTGTGTAAGTGTGTATGTATGTATTTATATTTGTGTGTGTATGTGTGTGTGTGTGCGTGTGTATGTGTGTAGTATGGTTAGATCTCGCCAAAGACTACCAAAATGTGCCCCATTAACTCACCCGAAGTGCACTAGAGGACCACTACTAAATAGCAATAACAGTAATCGAACTCATAATGTCATACATATATATTCGCTGAAGATGAGATTCACCGTGGGTAAGTTCACCACCAAATAGCAGAGACTAGAGAAGGGAATTATGGAACACCGGGATCCTTTGTGTGTTGCTCTTAAACTTACTATTTAATATTTGAAGTAGAAAGAAAGCAGCCGAGAAGACCTGTAACTGATGACAACACAAGGTATTCAGACATTGAAATCCCAGCTGTTGGCACGGGAATGTTCACACCATTGCGATGGTTTTGTCTATTACCAAAGGACGAGCTTGCACTATCTCCAATTCCTGCAGTTTCTGCATGGGATAAAGCATCTCTGATGTTTATTTCATACACACACACACACACACACACACACACACACACACACACACACAAACACACACACACACACACACACACACACAAACACACACACACACACACACACACACACACACATACATACATATATATATATATATATATATATATATATATATATATATATATATATATATATATATATATATACATATATTAGAAATGATACATTTCTAAATCTCCGAGAGAGACTTAAGCAGCAGTATTACGATAAAGTAGTTGTATACTGTCAACTTAACGTGACAGTCTCAATAAGGGAATCATACTGTTGCTATTTAGCCCTAGGAAGCTGCACCGCTTCCTGTCGGCCTTGACACATTTCCTGTGTCCTTATGTTACGAGGGGGAGACAAGCACCTCCACCCAAGAATGACGAGCAAAAACTCAGAAACATGTCCCTGGATGCAGGCTTGGCTGGGTGGAGGTGCTTGTCTCCCCATCGTAAACATAAGGACACAGGAAATGTGTCAAGGCCGACAGGAAGTGGTGCAGCTTCCTAGGGCTAAATAGCAGTAGTATGATTCCCTTATTGGGACTGTCACGTTAAGTTGACAGTATACAACTACTTTATACACACACACACACACACACACACACACACACACACACATATATTAAAAGTGGGGAAGGTCGGTTTATGAGATTACCTTAGGTTTCCCGTCCATAGAGGGTTTAGCTTTATGGCCTATCGTCAAATCCCAAAACCTGTTGGTCCAAGGCCGCTTAACAATCCTGAAGAGGAAATGCCTCACTACTCAAAGGTAACAACGGGGATTATCTCCCTTGGCTACTGGCTATCGATTTCCGGCTGTGCCGCCGTCTTGTGGGCTCCAAAAGGCTAGCAGGGATCTCTTGAAATGTAAACATGGCCCGGAAATCTCCGTTCTGTAGTTAAGGATGTTTACTAGTTTGAGGGAGTCCTTTAGGATTCTCGCCCGTTCCACTATGTGTGTGTGTGTGTGTGTGTGTGTGTGTGTGTGTGTGTGTGTGTGTGTGTGTGTGTGTGTCGCAGGATTACTAGGATTTGATCAGTTTAGCTCACAGATATTTTAATTGATTTTCTCAAACTAAACAGTTTGAAACTTCGTAATCTCGTAGAATTTCTCATGCAGAACACGGCTTACTTTGAACATTTTATGACAAAATTTCGCATTTTAGAAGTTATTTCGTGTTAAAGTTGTATTTAATTAATTTTACCCAATCAACGACGTGTAATCAGTTGAAGAAAGCTACTGCAGTTTGCAATAATAATCTAAGAGGAACAACTAGATCATCTCTACTAAATCTCACCACTCTGTTCTGTTCGTTTGTCGATCGAAGATGATGCCACCTTTATCCTTTCTTCCTTCCTAATCAGCACCGCGCATTCATTTTCTTTTTCCCTCTCTACAGATAGACAGCCACTTCTACACTATCAACTAGCAACCAGTGAGCGAACTTGTCACTGCTACTATAATTACCCTATTTTCCGGTGTATAAGCTGCTGTTTCCTACCTGGAAAATTTAGAGTGCGGCTTATAGAAAGGCGCGCCTAATATGTGTACTTTTTTATAAGTTTCAGGAGGAAAATAATTTGTGTATGGAGATCGAATGATTCCATTGATTTTTTCAGAGGAAAGTTAGGCTGGTGAACAACGTGAAAGGCTACTGCTACAGTACATTGGTGCCTTGAAGAAAACAAAGACTTTTATATTGACGAAATGTGTTTGTTGCTGATTATGGTTCAGATAAAATCATAGTTGTAAAATAAGGCATTTTGAAACTACATACAAATCAACAACAAAAAAGTTAGCTCTATTGGTTTTTAAACACCAGTGCGGATAAAACACCGATGTCGGGTAACAAATAAATATGTATTGATAGTATTCCTTCCTTCTTGATGTTGATTCTTCGATGTTTACTGGTTACTCCGGTGCGAGAACCAAAAATACAAAAAGCGTGTAACATGCAATACAGGCAGTAAACAATAGATAAAATAGAACAGAGTGATGACATTTCGTAGAGATGAACCCGAAGTTGTTCCTCTTCGATTACTATTGCAAACAGCAGTAGCTTTCTTCAAATGAATACACGTCGTTGATTGGTTGAAATTACCCAAACACGACAACCTAAACGCGAAATAACTTCTAAAATACGAAATTTTGTCAAAAATGTTCAAAGTAAACCGTGTTCTGCGTGAGAAATTCCACTTGTATACGAAGTTTCAAACTGTTTAGTTAAAAAAAAAACATAATAATTTTAAAAATCTGTGCCTCAAACTGAACAGATCCGATTGCTAAAGGATTCCCTCGAACCAAGCAATATCCTTGACTCCAGAACGCAGATTTTCGGGCGAAGTTTACATTTCAGAAGATTCCTGCTAGCCTTTTGAAGCCCACAAGATGGCAGCACAGCCCTAAGTCGATAGCCAATTGCCAACGGGAGATGATCCCCGTAGTTACCTTTGAGTAGTGAAGCATTTCCTCCTCCATATTGTTAAGAAACCTTGTGCCAACAGATTCTGGGATCTGACGATAGGTCACAAAGCTAAACCTTTTATGGACGGGAAACCTAAGGTAATCCCATAAACCGGCCTTCTCCATTTTTAATATATACTGCTCTACGTCTTAGAGTGTGCTTCTCCTTTCGGATTTATGTGTTTTACAGACGATATATATATATATATATATATATATATATATATATATATATATATATATATAGATAAAGTGATGGTACTGCATATCTCTCTCTGAGAGATTTAGAAATGCAATATTTCTAATTATATATATATATATATCTGTGTATGTATTTGTGTGTGTGTGTATGTGTGTGTGTGTGTATTTGTGTGTGTGTGTATTTGTGTGTGTGTGTGTATATATATATATATATCACTCTCCCTCTCTACCTCTCGTTGATCACTTTTATTCTACTTCCTCCCCTTCTTCTCCCTCTGCTACTCTTTCTCCCTACCCGGCGCTGGTCACGTGTGTCCGGTTGTTATTTCTTTTCGTTCTTGGTCTCCCCAAGCTCGCACGTACTTCTTCGCCTCTCCAGTTCGTGCTTCACAGTGTTCAATACACGCACACTTCTCCACGTCTGGCTGTACAGCCTTTTTGTTTGTTTATTTCACCGTTTCGTTTTCCTGTCTTGTTTTCTGTCCGCCACTATCCTCCACGAAAAAAATTTAATTTGTGTTCGTGGGAAGAGCCATTTTAACGATGCGTACTGCCCTAACTCTTCGAAACGCCGGTGTTTTAATGGTGGCAGCTGATGAAGGATATGTTCTCTATGTGACCTGTTTGTTGCACCTTGTTTATCATTTTGTCCATGTTCTTTTGCAATGTCATATACCCAGATAAGTATCTATATGTACATGCAGATGAAAGTATGTACATACATGTATATATATATGCATATACTCATATATTGTTTATATATATATATAAGTATGGAGACAGATGTGTATGTATGTATGAAAATAGGTAGGTAGGTAGGTAGGTATGTAGGTGTTTATTGTCTATATAAACCCACTGTTTCAGCATCACGCGACTATTTACACTCTTAGCAGTGAACTTCACTTTCCTTTTCTTGCTTGCTTTTTGGGCGTATTTTAATTATTGGCTAATAGGGAGGAGGCGGGAGAATGAATAATGGTATTGGCAGCGACAGGGTTGGTAGTGGTGGGGCGGTGGTGGCGTTGGTGAAGGTCATGGTAGTGATTGTGATAGGGGTGACTGTGGTGGGGTAGGAGTCGTAACAGGGATGATGGCGGCGGTGGAGGCAGTAGAAGTGCTGTTCGTAGTAGTGGTGGTGGTGGTGGTGGTAGGTTATTGCTGCTGATGATGTTGGAATTAGTAATGGGTGATGGTGGGGGAACAGTGCTGGTAGCAATATTGTTGGCGGCGGTGATGATGGCGTTGCTGCTGGGTAATAACGGCAGTGGTGGGAATGACAGGGTTGGTCGGTAATGGTGGTGCCGGTGACGGTTGCAGTGATGTTGTGGTGGTGGTGGTAGTGATGGTGGTGGTGATGACGGTAGTGTTGTAGTTGTTGGTGGTGACGGTAGGGGTGGTGGTGGTGGTAGCGGTGATGTTGTGGTGGTGGTGGTGGAAGGTGGTGGTGGTGGTGGTGGTGGTGGAAGGTGGTGGAAGGTGGTGGTGGTGGTGGTGGTGGTGGTGGTGGTGGTCGTGGTCGTGGTGGTGGTGGTGGTGGTGTTGGTCGTGGTGGTGGTGGTGGTGGGAGGTGGTGGTGGTAGTGGTGATGGTGGTGGAGTCGGTAGTGAGATGGTGTCGGTAGTTGTAGTGATAGTGATGGTAATAGTTGTGGTGGTAGTAGTGGTGGTAGTAATGGTGGTAATGATGGTGGTAGTGGTGGTGATAGTGAGGGTGGTAGTGGTGGTGTTGGTAGTGGTAGTGATGCTGGTGGTGTTAGTGAGGATGGTAGTGGTGGTGGTAGTGGTGGTGGTAGTGGTGGTGGTGGTGATAGTGGTAGTGCTAGTGATGGTGGTAGTGGTGGTGGTAGTGGTGGTGGTAGTGGCGGTAGTAGTAGTGGTGGCGGTAGTTGTAGTGGTGACTGTTGCTAAGCCTTAGCGGACATAGTGCTGGCGGCGGTGCTGCTTTTGTAAGCCGAATTGAAGTTTATATATTTAGACATGTGTGATACTTGTATACATTATGCGTATGTGTATGTGTACAAGTGCATCCAGATAGAGAGAAAGAGAGAGGGAGAGAAAAAGGCAGAGAGGGTGAGAGAGAGAAGGTGACAGAGTGGGAGACTGAGAAGGAAAGAAGAGAGAAGAGAGAGGGAGAGAGCGGGGTAAGAGGTGGGGAGAAAGAGGAAGAGAGTAAGAGGCAGACAGAGAGAGGGAGGGAGAGAGAGAGAAAGAGATAAAGAAAGGGAGAGAGAAATAGATAGAGAGATAAATAGATAGAGGAAGGGAGAGAGAAAAAAGAGAGAAATAAAGAGGATGAAGAGAGAAAATAATAGGAGAAAGAGAAAAGGGAGAAAAAAAGAAAGAGTAATAGATAGATAGATAAAACGAGAGAGACGGGAGAGAGAGAGAGGGGGTGAGAGAGAGGGGAAAGAGAGAGAGGGAGAGAGGGGGGAGTAAAGGTATGGCTGCAACAGCGTTAGTACCGGTGCTAATATGACAGTGGTGGTGGTAGTGGTGGTGGTGGTGGTGGTGAGGAGGAGCTTTCGTAAACTAATGCACAGTAATAACTATTCTTACCTGTGGACTATAAAATTAAAACGTATCGGACAAATAGTGTGTGTGTGTGTATGTGTGTGTGCAAGCTATAACTATGTTCTCTTCTTTTGCATAAGTCTAAATCCTTTGGTTGCGGGAGTCAACGCCGGACAGTTTTTGTGCAGATGACGCCTATTGAGGCAGAAACACCTACATCAAGAATTTATGTTGTAGAATATTTGATTTACCTCATTCATCGAGGTTATTCAAATATATGCCACTGGACACAGTTATTTCACTTAAGTGACTTTTGATTAAATTGTATATATATATATATATATATATATATATATATATACAATTAAACCTTGGGAGAGGCATTATGCCGGTAATAAACACACGCACTGGTTCAGTCCTTTATTAATTTATATAGTTTTTTTGTTAAATTATTTCATTGCACTCTTGCAATCTCTTCAGTAACTTGTCTCTCCACTTCCATTTATTTTGAATGTATGATCTGGCGTTGTTTTGGCGTTGTTTTGGCGTTGTTTTGGCGTTGTTTTGGCGTTGTTTTGAAACTGTTCGGTATGAGCATGTGAGTGTGTGCAAGCTCGTATGTGTGCACGCTCATATGTGTGCACGCACTTATGTGTTCGTGCTTATATGTAAGTATGTGCGTCCATATGTGTGTTTGTAACAATACGAAATATATATTTATATATATATATATATATATATATATATATATATATATATATATATATATATATATATATCTACCTCTCTTGTTCTTCATCCTTTCTGTTTTTCTCTCCCACCCTTTCCCTATTCTTCTCCCCCTTTCACAGTTCCCTCTCTCTCTCTCACTCTTCCTCCTTGACCTTCTCGTCGCTGACACGTGATGAAAGGGGATCTCTCTTTCTGTCCACTGCCTTCCTAAAGAAGAGACGTGCCATTTTCTGTCTCTTTTATCATGGCTTGTATACCAAGCGTTCATAATAAGTTTTCTATCGTCTTGGCTCAACAGCCCTCACCGTTTGTTTTTATTGTCTTGTTCTCACTGTTCTGTTCTTGTTAACACTTTCATCCTCCGCAAAAAATCCCAAATTTTATTTAATTTGCTTTGCGGGGAGGACAGTTTCAACGAAGTCGCGTATTGTCCTTGCCTTCGAAACTCGGATTAGATGAAACAGGGACAACTGACGAAGGGGTATACTCTTTATGTTGCATGTCTCGTTTCTCTGTTTGTTTTTGTCGTTGTTCGCAAGAAGTTCGTTTTCTATGTTTTGTTTTTATGTTTTCGTTTCTCATTGTGTTCAACGTTTTTTTGATGTCCTGTACCCATATATGCATGTATATATACATGTATATGTAGGTATGTATATATATGTATGGATATATGCGCATATATATATATATATATATATATATATATATATATATATATATATATATATATAGATTGATAGATAGATAGATAGATAGATAGATAGATTGATAAACTTATTTGGGAATGGATGCTTGGCGTTCGATCATATAATATATATATATATATATATATATATATATATATATATATATATATATGCATATATATACACACATATGTACATACATAAATGTATATGTATATACAGTAGCCTATATGGTCTGGCTATGTCAAAATGGTTTTTTGTATTCCTCCTTTCTACCTGGAAGGTTTAGACTTAATTATAAAAATATGTCCTTCTGTTCAAATTTAATTTCATTATATTTCTAAATTTCTATGTCTTTGTGCAGCTGAAGATTGCTCAACATTTTATATTTGATGTAATGTTTACATTATTCGATTAAATGGAGTCGCATGAAACAATCGTACTGCATTACCTCTGGATATCCTTGTTGTTTATTTTAATATATATGTATATATATATATATATTTGTGTGTGTGTGTGTGTGTGTGTGTGTGTGTGTGTGTGTGTGTGTGTGTGTGTGTGTATGGGCACAGGACGTCACAAAACATAAACAACATGAAATACGAAGACAAGCAACATAAAGAACGACCTTTCATCAGTTGTCAGCTGTCCATCTACTCCTCATTTCGAGCAATTAACGACAATATGAGGCTTCGAAAGCAGTTGGTCCCGCGAACCAAAATAAAATTTGGGATTTGTGGAGGTTCAAAGTTGATAACAAAAACACGACAGTGGAGACATGCAACAATCCAAACGAAAACAAAGATGGCGGGCCGTTAGGCCAGACGAGGTAGGGTAGCAAACGCTAGAAGAATATTGTCATTGACAAGAGAAAAGATAGGAGACAGATAAGAATGTGTCTGGTCTGTAATACAGCAACGAGAGCATATATATATATATATATATATATATATATATATATATATATGGACGCAGTGCTGAGGGGAGTTAGTCTAGCTTTGAGATGGGGGCCTGTGTACTATCGAAGTTCGTAACGATTTGATCATTGTGCACGAATAGGTGGGATAAGTGATCACCGATGAGAGGAGACCACGAACGAAAGGGGCGGGAGAAATGTTATTAAAGCGCCGTCTAGGGATTCTGGGAAAGCTAAAAGCCGAATTAGAACTACCGGCAGGGGACGTGTCTTGATAGTCGACTGGAGGGAAATGAATACGGGGACTGCAGATGAAATTTCATGAACTCTGAACGTGATATTCGAAGAATGTGGTCCTGTGGATGAATTGCCGAAAAACAACAGCATTTCACTTCGCTTGGGGACGATGAAGGAAATGCTTGATAAGAGGGACGTGAATCGCTTCTTCAAAGCTTCGTGGAGACATTATCGCACAATCAAAGCCATGGCGGAGTGGGGACATATTCCACCATTTTGTCTCCCCGGCCAGGATAAGCTGAGGAGTCGGTGTCACACAGAGAGATATTCATATGTAAATGGCGACACCCGTGTGACACAGCGACCTTTAGAAAGAGAGAGGGAGAGCGCCTGCTTTCGTACAGATAGGGGGGTAAAGTCTGTGCTAAGCCCCAATTGCACGCTGCAAGTCTCAGTTGGGAAAAAGAATAACAACAGCTGTTAATTCTTGAGACAACGTATCTGTGGATGGAATGCCGCGTCATGGTTTGTCGGACGACGAATGAGGAGGAGACGATGAGAGCAGCGCTCCATTTCTGCGGAGGCCAAAGCGAGTGAGACGTCTGCCCAGGTGGATGACAGATTTTGACATGGAGCGAAGTGATGGGGTGGGTGTCTTTGAGATCAATGGTTGAGGGAGGGTGCTTTTGAGATCAATGGCGGGAGGGGGGATGAAGTGCACTGGAAGCATAGGGTCACTGACATCACGCGAACGACGAGGGTCTTTGCCGGAAGGAGAGGAGCGAGGAGGTCATGTGAGAGGAAGGACCACTAGCATGAGCTTCATTTGCTTTGGAGCCATCGCTCAAGACAGATGTGGTGGCCGCGTGAGTTTAGAGAATTTGTTGTTAGGTTCTGACCAAATCACCGTTAGATTCTGGCCGGAGGTCTGGTGAGAAGTGCTCCTATGGATAAATCATGACTGGAAAGGATCGACATTATGAGATGACTCGCGAGGTAGACGAATTACGTTTTTTTCCTTATACCTACCTACCTGTCTACATACATACATACATAGACAGAAAGTTGTTGAAGAGGTCACAGAATATGTGACAAAGAGCTCTGACAAATAAACTAACGTTGGATAACAAATTTTCTTTTTTAATTTTTTTTTCTTTGGTCAGTAAGTGTTATTTCCAATTTGCTTCTATCTAGAAATCAAAGGAAATGACAACTGTTCCCTTCAAACTTTGCTTTTGTGACCTGGACATAAAATATTCTGAAACTGACCTATTTTCCATTACATTTCAGACAGATTCAGCGCTGAGTTACTGAAGCAGAAATATCGTAATAGAAAATATTCTGCTTAATACCATAGATTTGCTTGTCCGTTGCATGACCTTAACCATCTAAGCATATCACTTAACGGTTGACAATATGTGCGTTTCAGGTTATGAGCAGGATTAGTGAGAGAGCATTATAGTCATGTGTCGAAAGGGAATTTGAGGTTTTGAATAAATGTAACAAAAGCAAATTTTGAAGGAAATATTAGCCACTTTTCATTCTTCCTAGGGTTAAGAAAAGAGGAAATGACAGTTGCTACCCAAGGACGAAAAGTGTTGTTGAAGGTGTAATAGTAAAAATAAAGTTTTATATACGAGTAGGAGGGGCTGTGTGATAAGTAGCTTGCTTACGAACCACATGGTTCTGGGTTCAGTTCCACTGCGTGGCACCTTGGGCAAGTGTCTTCTACTATAGCCTAGGGCTGACCAAAGCCTTGTGAGTGGATTTGGTAGACGGAAACTGAAAGAAGCCCGTCGTATATATGTATATATATATATATGTATATGCGTGCGTATGTTTGTGCGTCTGTGTTTGTCCCCCCAGCATCGCTTGACAACCGATACTGGCGTGTTTACGTCCCCGTAACTTAGCGGTTCGGCAAAAGAGACCGATAGAATAAGTACTAGGCTTACAAAGAATAAGTCCTTGGGTCGATTTGCTCGACTAAAGGCGGTGCTCCAGCATGGCCACAGTCAAATGACTGAAACAAGTAACAGAGAGAGAGAGAGAGAGAGAGAGAGAGAGAGAGAGAGAGAGAGAGAGAGAGAGTAAAGAGAGAGTGCTGATCAAAAAGTATCTGGACTGTTGTTATAGTAACGAAGCTAAAGCATGCAGAGTGAAATCGCTTGGTGCAGATTGATCTGAAACATTGCTGTGCATGCGCACTAAGTTTTAACATTCTAGCTCACTTCCGCTGTTTACAGCAGTGCTTGGAAGGAAGGTGTGTCACGTGTGATGTCCCATTGACCATGTCAGAGAAAGTTGAACAGAATCTCTGCATAAAATTTTCCCAAAAACTTAGCGATGCGTGCTCAGAGGCCTACGCAAAGTTTTAAAAACGTTTCCATTGTTATCGACACAACCAAGGAGATTTTATGCATTTGAAACCCGAATGTCGTTTTGGTTAGCTAAAAGCAGTTTTGGCACAAACTTAGCAGACACGCATCTCATACCAAAATCTTCAGTGATAATGGATTGAACTGAAGTCTAACTAATCTGCACATCCTATGATAACTCACGGATTTCTCTGTTCTGATAGAACGTTCATCAATATCGACATTTTTCGGCCATCTTGGAAACGTCTGAACCACTGGTGCACATGTGTGCGGCTCATACAATCTTCTCCATACACTTTCTGCAACTTTGCGGAGGGCTCTGAGCAGGTGTCGCCATGACAACTTTCTGTCATGGTCAATGCGACGATCACACGCTACACACCTGTCTAAGCACTGCCGGAAACAGCGGAAGTGAGTTAAAACGTTAAAACTTAACGCGCAAGGACAGCAAAGTTCAAGGTCAATCTTTGCCTAGCGGTTTCACTCTGCGTGCTTTAGCTTCGTTACTATGGCAACAGTCCGCATACTTACTGATCAGATCTCCTATGTATTTGTGTGTGTGGTGTGGTGGTGGTGGTGGTGGTGGGGGTGATTCGATTATATATATATATAGACACACACACACATATACACACACACATGTATGAATGAATGTATGTGTATATGTATATGTATATATATATATATATATATATATATATATATATATATATATATATATATATATATATATATACATATATATATATGTATATATGCGTGTGTGTGTGTGTGTATATATTTACATGTATATATATATATATATATATATATATATATATATAATAATATTATTAGGGACAAAATCCAAAATTACAGGTAAAAAACTCAATTAAAATCAATTTATAAAAAATTAAAATTAAATTGAGCCTTATAGATAAAGTATATATAAAATATATATAGTTTTAGGGAAATAACCAATTTTCAAGAACTCATCGATGAAAATCCACTATCACATATAGAAAAATTAATAATTAAAAGCACAATAAATGAGTATAATATAAAGTAAAGTAAATATCATAAGATAAATATAATAAAGTGGATTTTCATCGATGAGTTCTTGAAAATTGGTTATTTTCCCTAAAAGTATATATATATATATATATATATATATATATATATGTCTAAGTATATCTATCGATTTATCTATGTCTATCTATCAATCAATCTATCTGTCTGTCTGTCTGCTTGTCTGTTTGTCTGTCTGTCCCATTCTCTTTCTCCCCCTCTGACTTTCTCTTCCTCTCTTTCTCCGCCCTCTCTCTCTGAATGTGTATGTGTGTGTGTGTGTGTGTGTGTGTGTGTGTGTGTGTGTGTGTGTGTGTGTGTGTGTGTAGAAACAGTCATCTCGGTTAAAGAATTTAATGTTTCACTTATTTCGCTAACAGGAATTTCGTTGTGAAACAGTTTTTATGCAAGTAAACTAATTTAATTATTGAAATATGCAATTGTTTTTTTTTGTTATTTTTTTGTAATAAGCTAAACCAATTATGTACCTACTAGAATAGAATATATAATCAGTAACAGTTCAATCAAATAACAAGCACAACTCATAAAGAAAAAAATCTTCTAAGCCAAATTATATGCAATTTAGTCAAACAACGTGAAGTTAGGATACTACTGGTTTTGTTTAACATTTATTTTTCAAATAGGAAAAAAGCGGCGAGCTGGCAGAAACGTTAGCACGCCGGGCGAAATGCTTCGCAATATTTCGTCTGCCTTTACGTTCTGAGTTCAAATTCCACCGAGGTCGACTTTGCCTTTCGGGGTCGATAAATAAAGTACAAGTCGCGTATTGGGGTCGATCTAATCGACTGATTCCCTCCCCACCAAAATTTCGGGCCTTGTGCCTAGAGTAGAAAAGAATATATTTCATTGTTTGCAAAATGTAAATTTTTTTTTTACAAGTGTTTGATGGATTGATGCTTAACGACAGTTGCTGTGTTCCATTGATTTGCAGGATATTGTTTCTTTTGTTTAAAATTTATCTTTCAAGATATGCTTCGAAGGAAGAAAGAAAGTGTGTAAGGGTATTGAGCAGGAAAAGATAATACAATTTTAAAAATGGCAATAATTGCCCGAACCATACGCTGTTACTACAATTGAGTTTAGTGAAATGAAAACGACTTCATCAGCTACACCAGTGTTTCTCAACCTTTTTACCCTTGCGTAACCCTTAGCATAAATTACATGTCTCAAGTAATCTCTACACCATATCTTTCTCATATTTTTTGATCGTTGCTCACATGGTAAATATCATATATATATATATATATATATATATATATATATATACATAGGAGAATTTACGGAAAAACAACAGACGAAGACACGTGGTGTAAACAACAAATGGATGTATTAGTATAACGCTCGGGAATAGAGAAAGTCTTTAACGTTTCGAGCCTACGCTCTTCAACAGAAAGGAACACAGAAAGAAACAAGGAGAGAAACAAGGAGAGAATACATACACACATATATATATATATATATATATATATATATATATATATATATAGGGTATTCATAAATTACAGACATCACTAAATATATCCCCAATGGTTTTTTTCTTTTTTTACTTTTATGATAACATAATAGGTTAGATAGGATGATGTCTATATTATGATAATACATTAACCAATAATATGTTGTGCATGTATAGTACCAACATTACGATTATGAAATAAGCATTAGCTTATCTCATTCTTTCTCGCGGAACCCCTAGGAACTTTTTGCAGAACCCCGGTTGAGAAACGCTGAGCTACACATTGCACATATTTGGAGTGGATCAATTGTCGAAGGATTCCCAAGATCGTTGTTCAAAGTCAGAAATGTCTCCGGCCACAAATTATTGTCCCCGTGGTTAAGATTTAACAGCTGGTCAGAAGCGTCCACTGAACTAAGCAGGAAACAATTCGCGTGTAATACAACATTTTCTCTAAAATTTCTATTATAAAAAGCAGATTAGATTTGGAGGTGCTTTCATTGCTTTGGTGCATCGGAGTAGAAGACGAGCAAAAATCTAAGTTTCAAGTTTTAGTGGGATTTGCTCCTAACAATAATATAAAACTATATTTTGCTGCTTTACACCCTATTATTCGTTCGGCTTCCCAAAAGACTTATAGCCACCGGGTTCCAAGTCTAAGCTCATATCAAAGAAATCCGTCCTCTTCAGGTTGGTTTCTGTTGTGACTTTGAAGCCAAAGGAATGAATTCATGGTGTTGGTGAGGTCTTTCCCAAACCTATTGAATGTGAGGTCGTTTGCCCCTCTCGATATTGCTGAGTATTGTCAATGTAGCGGCCAAAGCAAGTAGAAAGGAATTTTTTCTAAGTAAATTCTGGACGAAAAAAATCCACACAGGATGTTCATGTAAAGGTCACATCACATATTCCTTTAACGGCCACAATAACATGGAAACAGTTTTATATGAGGTAACATCAAATGTATGTGAGGGTGACAGATAGTCCTTTCAGGACTTTATTCAATAAACATTAGACCTGCTTCAGTATCGCGGAGAGAACGCCACATTCATAGGCAGGTACGTATAGTCATTAAAGTTAAACGCCATGGAGTACAGCATAAAGCAGAAAATCTTAGAAAAGAGCAAGGTCTATTTTCATAGTAACAGAAAATGCAGGTTGTGTTTAGCTGAGAAAAACACCCAGACATCTTTCAGTATCCAGATATGTACCTAAATTGCAAAAGAGAGATTTTAGCCCTTGCTCATATGAAAGAAGGTATATCTTACCGTACCTTTAAGCCCCATCATGGCTATCACCTCTTCTCCACCTTCTATTCTTTCACTACCATATCCTATGAACCTGATAAAAGTGTTTAGTCAAAGCACAAACAAACATAGGCAGATATGCGTTCTAACATGGGTTTATGCTTTTGGGCATCCGCTCAGCACCCATGTCCCCCTAAACTTCTATATATATGATACCCTCACAAGAATTCCAGCTCATGACCCCTACATACATTTTCAGGAAACTCTTGTTGACTTACATCTCAGAGAGCTTTGGGTTAAGAGACATAACTCTCGATATAATCAGTTCGTTTCGTCTTTTTACGCCTCACCCAGAAACCGGATGTTACTTTTCATCTCCAATAAAGGTGAGCAGTCGCCATTTTTTTCATGCCTGGTAGCTCTGACGAAATGTCTGGTTAAATAGACATTACTTGTTGGTGATGTCCTGTACTTAATGTGCATTTCTTATTTTTTTTTTATAATCGAACGCCACGCAACCCTGTTCACAGTAAGTTATAAGTTATATGTGTGTATATATATATATCTAATTATATAAATTACACACACACACACACACACACACACACACACACACACACACACACACACACACACACACACATATATATATATATGCATATATGGCTACAAGACATCACCAACTGTATAAACGACATGAAATATGAAAACAAACGAGTTAAATAAACAAACAACGAGAGAAAAAATGGAAAGCAGGACAAGCAAACACAGAGAACGACCCTTCATCAGTTGTCGGCTGTCTGTCTACTCATTTCAAGCATTCAACGACAATATGAATCTTCAAAGACAGTTTCTCCCATAAATTCTAAAATAAAATTTAGGCTTTATGGAGGGTCAAAGTTGGGAACAAAAACAGGACAGTGGAGACATACAAGGAAACCGAACGAAAACAAACATGGAGGGTCATTAGACCAGAACGAAAGGAAAATAGTGAACGTTGGAAGAAATATTTTCTTTGAAAAGAGAAACGATAGAAGAGAGAGAAAGAAAACGCCCAGTCCTTTGAACGTCCGTGCAGGAAAAGAAAGATGGTCACGTGAGGAAAAGAAAGATGAACGATGGTCACGTGTGAGCAACGAGAGAGAGAAAAAGAGAAAGAACGAGAGAGACAAATAGAAAACGGTGAAAAAGGGAGGGGAGAAAAAGGGAATTAAAGAAGGATGGAGGAAGAAAACAGTATAGAGTAGAGTCGCATCAAAAAGTTTAAGATAAATGTATGAATTTCTTTGTAAACATAATGCGAATTACTGCCTAAATTCACCCTTCTTAAAAACTTCTCCCAAAAACGACTACACTCACCTATCCACCATTGGACGAAGTAACACAACACAGATCCTAGAATACACCGCGGGAAGTTTCTAGCTTATTTCCCCTTCCTATATCTAATTCAGCTTAATAAGCTGTACTTCTCTCACAGCTTCATATTTGCTCCTATTCTTTTTTTGCAATTTTAAATAATGACAAATACATTGTACCTATTGTTAACTGTTTATTATATGTGTTAGCTCTCATAACCATTTAGACCCTCTGAAGAAGACTAGAGGCACACTCATCATCCAAACTTTATCTGCCAATCCCTACAGAACATCCAAGAGATGGAGATAACATGGAAGATTTTGTTGCCTCTTAGCAGAAACGCCCGTAAGGAACCGATCTTAAACTCTTTCCTGTAATATTAATTAATACATTTGTGTGTAACACATAGTTACTACATGTGTATGTACTCTTCTAATACTTTCTAATACTTTTGAATAAATAGACACACTGGAATGTCTACCACCTGATGTATGTCGTTTTGTATCCTCTCCATTTATTTGCTATATATATATATATATATATATATATATATATATATATATATATATATATATATAGATAGATAGATAGATAGATAGATAGATAGATAAATAGATAGATAGATAGATATATTGGTGTAGCTTGATTCTTATGGATCCATATAACAATATCTTTCTTGTTATACATTTTATATAGGCGCAGATGTGGCTGTTTGGTAAGAGGTTTGCTTTCCAACCATACGGTTCCGGGTTTAGTCCCTCCGCCTTGCACCTTGGGTAAGTGTGTTCTGCTATAGCCTCTGTCGACCAAAGTCTTGTGAGTGGATTAAGTACGCAGAAACTGACACAAATCTTTCATATATATAGATCTCTGTCTGTCTGTCTGTCTGTCTGTCTCTCTATCTCTCTCTCTCTCTCTCTCTCTCTTCCCTTCTCTCTCACTGTTTCTCTCCTCTGTCTCCCTCGGTATGTGTGTGTGTGTGTGTATAAATTTGGTGCGCACGTTTGTCCATGTGTGACGGTTATATCTTTTCGAATACATGAACATAGATTTAAACATACACACCAGTTGCACATGTACCTTCATATGTGTGTATGGTGTGTGAGTGGTGTATGTGTGTGTGTGTGTGTGTGAGGGGGTATACACACACCTCTATATCTATCTATCTATCTATCTATCTATCTATCTATCTATCTATCTATCTATCTATCTATCTATCTATCTATCTATCTATCTATCTATCCTAGTGTCTGTATGTTTATGTACCAATGTTTCTGCCTCTTTATATGTATATATATGTATATATATATATATATATATATATATATATATATATATATATATATATATATATATATATATATATATATATATATATATATATATATTCATACATATATATATATTTCGAAACGCTGGTGTTTTAATGGTGGCAACTGATGAAGGATATGTTCTCTATGTGGCCTGCTTGTTTGTTGTACCTTGTTTATCATTTTGTCCATGTTATTTTGCCACGTCATGTACCCAGTTATGTATCTATATGTACATGTTAGATGAAGGTATGTACATACATGTACATATATATGCATATACTCATATATATGTATATGTATATATATATATATATATATATATATATATATATATATATATATATATATATATATATAGAGAGAGAGAGAGAGAGAGAGAGAGAGAGAGAGACAGACAGACAGACAGAAAGTGGGAGAGAGTAAGACTGATAGAAAGAAAGAGGAAGGTGTGCATACGTATGTCTGTGTTTGGACATATGTGTGTGTATGTATGTACGTGTATATGTTTGAATATATGTATTAGTATAGACAGTGAAAAGAACGAAGTTAGAAATTAGTCAGCATGGTATATATTAGTCAGTCTTAAGTCACGAAAAGTAAAATGCTGGCTGACGGTTGCAAAAGAGGTGGGGAAAGTGCGGGCGATGGGGAGAGAGAGAGAGGTAGGTTAAGTGAGGGTGAGAGAGACAGAAGGAAAGTGAGGGCGGAAGCATGACGGAAACTAGGACGAGAAAGAAGGAAAGTGAAGAGGCGAAGAGAGAGAGAGAGAGAGAAACATATAGAGAAAGAGAGAGGAGAGGAGAAAAAGAGGAAGTGAAGGAGAGAGATTGATAGTGAGATAAAACTAGACTTTATAATACTTTAAAAAAGTTTCATTAAAGGGAGTGAACTTTCCTATATAAACAAATGAAACTTGCTGATTTTGCTAGAAATAGCAGCCAAAAGTTCCTGACAAATTACATTCTCTAGTCTTGAAAATCAAAACATAAGAGTGTAACACTGCGTCTGAAAACAAGAAAACAAAAGAAAAATAAAGGAGAAATAGAAAAAAAAACGTGATGGTCGCTTGTGGAATGTTTTTTGGTTCATAGGAAGAATCAGACGTGACCAGCAAATTCCAGAACGTTTGTGAAGAGAATTTATAGGAATATTAACTTATATAGCAGCGAGAGTGAGATAGATAGATAGATAGATAGATAGAGAGAGAGAGAGAGAGAGAGAGAGAGAGAGAGAGAGAGAGAGAGAGAGAGAGTGAGAGAACTTTTAAATACACACATACACCTATATATATATATATATATATATATATATATATATATATATATATATATATATATATATATTTATGTATATATAATCTGACTGAGGTCAATTCTAAGACAAAGAAAGTTAAGATTTAGGGAACTAGAAACGCACACCAGCAACTACAATACTATTCCTACCGGTGGTAGTAGTATTAGTAGTAGTAGTAGCAGTAGTAGTAGTAGTAGTAGTAGTAGTAGTAGTAGTAGTAGTAGTAGTAGTAGTAGTAGTAAAAGTCTGAAGGAATTTATTTCCGGACGGAATACACACACGCAGACGCAGACGCAGACGCACGTACACGCACACAGACGCGCGCACACACACACACGCACACATACACACACTCTCACACAACTACAGACACAGGCCTGTCTGCATGTATATTTGTATGTGTGTAGAAGTTTTAAACAAAAAGTTTTAGACAAACTTTTCCGTTATTGTGGAAGCGCCGAAGTTTTGATCAATTAATAATAAGTAGGACGTAGTTTAGAAATATAACTATATTTTGTCGCTTGCTTTCAATGACACACATATACAAACTGATAGATATACATACATAAATACACACATACATACATAAATACATACATACATACGTACATACATACATATAGATAATACATGTGTGTCTATAAATAGCGTATAATATGTGAAAAGCTCAGTCAGAAATTGTGTGGGGAGCGCGTTTGTAGTACAACACAGAAGAGAAGGCTCCTGAATTTTGATTTTACTTCGCAGTAGTTTTAATAATTTCTCTCTCAATATGATATTTCTATTAATCTTAGTCGCTTTGTTGGTCGGTCTCTTGACCGTCATATACTTCGTTCTGTTAGATAACACAAAGTCTCTGCAATACAAATCGGAGGTTAGACTGGACGGCAAAACAGTTCTGATAACTGGTGCCACATCGGGAGTTGGTAAATCCACTGCCTTTGAACTCGCTACTTATGGGGCACGGATTATTCTGGCCTGTCGCAACCGGCAGAAAGCTGAGGCGACCTGCCAGGAGATCAAGCAAGAAACGGGAAACGATAACATCACAGTCCTGGATTTAGATTTATCTGATTTGGATTCTGTTAAGTCGGCTGCCGAGGAAGTGAAGAAAACGGAGAGCAGGTAGGTTCCACGTATTTTGTATACCCGTTCTGTCTGTCCGTCTGTCTGCTCCCCCTCTCTCTCTCTCTCTCTCTCTCTCTCCCACTTGCCCGCACCTCTATCATTTAACTTCAGGTGACTCCTGTTTGAATGAACAAATCCATGTTCCAGTATCTTCTATCTGTGACCCACCGCGCACCACACACACACACACACACACACACACGGTACTACTAAAGCAGCACGGTCGCGCAGTCGCGCGTCCGCGCTAGCTAGTCGTGAGTGGTCGATCCTAGCCCTGACCCTGTCACTAACCCTAACCCTAACCCTAACCCTGTCCCTAACCCTATCCCTAACCCTAACCCTAACCCTATCCCTAACCCTAACCCTATCCCTATCCCTAACCCGCGTGTGCAAATGAATACGTGTTTAAGGTTAGGGTTAGGGTTGCGGATAGGGTTGGGGTTAGGATCGACCACTCAAGACTAGCTGGCGCGGACACGCGACTGCGCGTTCGGGACCGTGCTGCTTTAGTAGTACCCCCCCCCACACACATACACACGCGCGCGCGTTCATTACTAGTGGTCACTGATGTCAAAAAGTCAAATAGCAGCCGCAGGCGAAGGTCTCCTATCTATCTATCTATCTATCTATCTATCTATCTATCTATCTATCTATCTATCTATCTATCTATCTACCTATCTTTCTTCGTACGTACGTGCATATGTATGTATGTATGTATGTATGTATGTATGTATGTATGTATAAATTCAGAATTTACGTTTTTGTTCAATGAGTTCTGTTTCTAAAACATAGTATGATTTGGTGGAATATGGCTGCGGTTTCTAGCAGATCACACTTGCGTTCTGGTATGCGCGCGTGTATATATATAATATATATATCTGTGTGTGTGTGTGTGTGTGTGTGTGTGTGTGTAGGAATAGTTTTCTTTCGGAGCCCCCAAGACTGCTGATAAGAAGAGCAGGGATGGAGATGTGTTATCCTTTGCACCAGAGCAAACACTTCCTATCAACGACATAGTTGAAGTGGTAATTGCGTTTAACGTATCAAACCAACGAAGGTGGAGGGTTCCACGTGTTAGAAATAGCAGCCAAATTTCTCTCAAATCTTACAGCATTATCTTTTAATTATATAATGGACACATTTAATAACATCTTGTATCCAATATTTGAAAGGATAAAATGTCTTGGGCATATCTACTTAAGTGTGCTCCCCAACAACTTTGTTTCCTCATAACTTCAAGAAAAAGAGACATTTTTAAATGGAATTTTGTACCAATACATTTTAGAAAGTGTAGATGGCAATACTTCGGTATTTAATACACGATGCCAGTTGTGAGTTCGTTTGTGCACGAGTGTGTGTTTAGTTGCTCAGCTCTGTCGAGTAGATAGATGAAAGACAATGTCACACAGTCTCTCATGACGTAGTAGAACTTTTATCGAAAGATTGCTGGAGTAGATAGCGGTTATATCGATCGATATTGGCTGCGAAAATTTTTTCGGAGGGGTTGGGAGAGGAGTTTTGGAAAATTCACACGAGTCAGCTTTGTTTCCTCATAACTTACAGAGGATTGGGTGTTTTTTTTTTTAATGGAATTTTTTATAGATACTTTTCAGGTGGTATAAATTACGATTATATCAGAATTTAATGTAAAAAAGAAACAAAGGAAAAAAATAGTGGACACGAACATATACATACAGACAGACTCATCACAACTTTTCAAAATTTCAAGTTTCTTGTAAAAAAATGTGATATGAGTCAATATGTATGTGTGCACACCCAGCAATTTTATTTATTTATTTTTGCACATCAAATTCCGATATAATCGTAATCTATACCATTTGAAAACTATTTGCAGAAAATGTCATTGAAAACAACCCCTTTTTCTGAACTTTATAAGGAAACAAATCTGTCTCATGTGAATTATCAGTAAATTTACCGAATTATCTTAAGCTCCTCGACATCCCCTCAAAAAAAAAAAGAAAAAAAAGAAATTCATCTGAAATTTCGATATAATAAGTGTCTACACTATCTAAAGATAGTGTAGACACTGATTATATTGGAATTTGTAGAACATTTCATTAAGAAATATCTATTTCTCTGAAGGTTATGAAAAATCAAAGCTGGAGGGGCACTGTATGTCAGTCTTTGAGCAGAATTCCGTTCGATCAGATCGGAATTATGTTAATCAACAACAGCAAGCCTGAATTTCATATTAACAGTTCGTTAACTCATAAAGGAGGAAGCGTCTAGATTAATTTTTCTCCTTCATATTTTTTTTTTTAAGTACTCCTGTGTTTCATGTGACGGAAGTTACGATTCTGAAAAATTTTCTTACCAAAGATTTCAATCTTTTGCATCGTTACCCAGTCTCTCCCTACACTTCTAATCCGAAGCTGTGTTCAACACAAGGAGCTTCAGTTTAGTTTTATGATCTGCTTTGCTTAGAGAAGCAGATCATGAAAGAGGTGAAATCTTTTGTAATCTCTATTATTGCCTTCGAAAGAAAAAAAAAAAACCAAAACAAAAAGAAAAGAATAGAATAGAAAGGTAATAATAAAAGACAACAACTGACGTATTAGATAATGTTATCGTAAATAAAATGGTGATGCACTGAATGCCGAACGGGCAATCTTAGATAAGCGAAATTTCATTCTAAGTCGTTGAAAAAGAAGAAAACATTTGCAGCAATTGTTAGAGAAAAAAATAAAAACGAGGGAGTGAAGAATAATTTCAAAGAATTAAGAATTAATTCCTCAATTTCATTTTCATGCATGCATAGTCGTCACTTGTAAGCGAGTATAACTATGATTTTGTTAACTGCCTTGGCTACCCATGTAGCAGCCCTTCCGCCCTTGACTCTGTAGAATATCCATTGTTCTGACAGCTGGAGGAAGAAAGGATAGACTCAGCACTGGTATACTATTAATTTTCAGCTGAGAAGAAATGAACCACCGAAAAATGAAGTGTCTTGCTCTATGGAACAACACGCTGCCTGATTCAAAACTCAAATCCACGTCCTTATGATCGTAGGACCAGCACCTTAATCACTAGGTCACGCATCTTTGGCCTGCTTTACATGTGAACGAGAAGCTAACAGCAATTAGTCGTAAGTGACTCTTAAAGGAAAAAATATAAACTTTCGAGAAATTAAGGATTAAGTTCTCAATTTAATTTATAAAATTTTTGTCTGTGGGTAAAGGACAATGTTTCGGTCATTGTGACATCATCAGTATTGTTGTTGGCACTCCGTCGCTTACGACGTCGAGGGTTCCAGTTGATCCGATCAACGCAACAACCTGCTCGTGAAATTAACGTGCAAGTGGCTGAGCACTCCACAGACACGTGTACCCTTAACGTAGTTCTCGGGGATATTCAGCGTGACACAGAGTGACTAGGCTGACCCATTGAATTACAGGCACAACAGAAACAGGAAGAGTGAGAGTGAGAGAAAGAGTACAGCAGGGTTCACCACCATCCCCTGCCGGAGCCTCGTGGAGCTTTAGGTGTTTTCGCTCAATAACACTCACAACGCCCGGTCTGGGAATCGAAACCGCGATCCTATGACCGCGAGTCCGCTGCCCTAACCACTGGGCCATTGCGCCTCCACACCTCATCAGTATAATATAGTACTATTTCACCAAATCTAAAGATCAGACACAGACGTTTGCGCATAAGAAAAGCTACAAATACTTTAGGTTTGAGTAATTAGCATATTTAATTGCATATTTAAAGATAGAAATAAGCTCAGGGAAATAATGAAATTCGGCCAATTACATGGATGTACGTAATTAAGTACGATTTGGTGGAATATAGCTGCGGTTTCTAGCAGATCACACTTGCGTTCTGGTATGCGCGCGTGTATATATATATGTGTGTGTGTGTGTGTGTGTGTGTGTGTGTGTGTGTGTGTGTAGGAATACCATATGTCAAAAATTTAGCAATTTTAATTGGAGAGAGAAAACAAAGCTTGGCAGTTTTTGTTTTTGTAAGTGTCTCTCAGAAAAAAAGGTGAATGGGACCGGAGACTGAAAAATGTCAAGAGATTAAAAATTAATCTCTCGAGTTTTCTTTACATGCTTAGACATGCAAAATAACGTCATTTTAGGGCAAGGGGGACAACTAAGGATACATTTCGTTCGACTAGACCTCAGCCTGCAGATTCGGAGAGAGAGACAATGTCAAGAGATTAAAAATTTATATGCTTAGGCATATAAATTAAAGTATTTTTAGGCACGGGGGACAACTAAGGATGTATTTCGTTCCAAAACATCATCTTTTAACTTAAACATCCAAATTCATGTTGTTGGCCTCATTGAATATATTTCTCTTGCCTCACTGTAAGTGAGCTCCTCCTTTGAAAAAAAAAAAAAAAAAAAGAAGAGTTTGGATGATCTCGTCTTGAATGCTTTTTGATCATAAGTTTGCATGAACTGGGTTTACCTTGTGTTAAAGAACAAAACAATCACAAGTAAACTAGCTGTAAATTCTCATTTTCAGTGTTCATTGCCTAATCTCTCATGGAATTTTACTTAGTAGCTTTCTGTTGATTAAGAGAACAGAAAATTTTTAAATGCAATGAGCTAAGGGAGCTAACTCAAATGGACCGAATGATAATTCAGTTAAAGATTAACGTAATTTTTGTTTGAGAAAGTAAACAATAGCTGAACAGCAGCCGTTAGCGACGCTCAGACAAAAAGGGAGATAATTTGAAGAAATTAGAATTAATCGCTGGAAGTTGATCGATTGTTTAGAGAAAGGACAATCGGTTCTTTATTTCAAAGCGAAGCAACAACGCTCTACATGTTTTGGTATATTAGACCTTATCGGCATCGCATTTCATCGGAGATAGATTAGTAAACGTGGAGCCTATAGTCCAGCTCTCAAAAGTTTTTTACAGAAAGAATGGACAAAATGCCTGGCCTTGTTGACTTTATTTTTTATCTTTCCGGGACAAGTAAAAGAAGTACCAGTCAGATTCTGGAGAAGATTTATACAACAATTCACCCTTCCTTCGAATCCCTGTCGCCTTTTTGCCCTTATTAATATGCTGTGCGTTGGCGGGGTAACACCTCTTAAAAGCAATAACAATCACCACTGTAAAGTACTCTGGGGTCTTGAGTAATCATCCCCTCCCCCGCTTATTAATTTTTAAGATTCCTTCGCCACTGCTTTCATTCCAGACCTCCCCCTTTTAAAATTTTATCAATCTGTCTCCGATGAAATTTTATTGTAAGCTATTCATATTGATACAACAGCTGGAGAATCCAATAACAATCTTATTTTACGTTAAACACACACACACACACACACACACACACACACACACATCTATATATATATATATATATATATATATATATATATATATATATACATATATGACAAAAAAAGAACATTACAAGTAATACCATATGTTATAAAATAAATAGAATATATAAACTAAATGACTAATACTGGTTTGAAAAAGAAATCAAAAGTGAAAGCCTAGAAAATTTTAGATAGTGTTTTCTCATTTCGGCACAAAACCAATAATTTGTGGGGTGGACAAGTGGATTAAAACAGCCCAGTACATTACTGGTGCTTTGTTTTCTCGACCCTGTTGGGATGAAAGGTAAAGCTAACCTCATCTGAATTGAACTCAGAACGCAATGAGCCATAGCTCTATGCCCTGATGCTTAGGCACAAGGGCAAAGTCGATTAAACTGACTCCCGTTACTTGTGCTAAACAACAAACTCTGAGGAATTCATTCTTATTTTAAATGACACAAATAGTGAATCAACATGACAAAAAAAAAAAAGAAAAAAAAACCAGATGACAGGAATGGGAAGAAAACCTAGAGTGTTCTATTTCTTTTCATAACGCTTGGAAGAAAAATATTTATCCACAGTTATGTAGCCAACGTTCATGTAGGTGAGCCTTCAACATTTTAGGGCATTGATAACCTTCAACCCTAAGAAGATCAATCATTTCGAGAGACAACACACCTGCTTCAGAACACATAGAAAACAGGGAAATTGGTGTCAGAAAATATGCTTTACAACCAGCGAGAACTTATAAAAACTTGAGACTGTAACATTACGCGTGAGATTACTGCTACTCCACACTGTAGACAACAAATCTTCATTTTCAATTTCTCTACGATTTCTCTACCAATCACCAACACAAATCCCACGCAAGCTAAAGACTTCAATGACGAACTGTTTATTCTTACAAAACAAACTTTTTACGGAATAAGGATTTAACATCAACATGATTCAAATAATTTCTCTTCAAACTTTTTTTTATAACATCATGGCAGAGAAAAGAGTATTTCGTGGTGCGACATATGGAAATTATTCTATAGAAGAAATGCAAGCACTTGCTATGATGGTGAACAAATGCAAAAAGGAGTATGATTCTGAATTAGAGCGAATGAAAGGGAAAACTCATTGGAATGCTAAAAAGAAACGCCTTGTGCCAGACACCCTGAAATAAGGATATCTCGCCAAAGCAGTGCGTTTGTTTTACTCGAATTTGGCCAGTGTCTAAAACTCTGATCGACTATTTGATTCTGCTATGAAAAATATCTGAAAGGCGAGCTTGACAGCACTGAAAAAAGAAATCCAAAGAAACGTTTCAGAGTCGCTGGTGGAGGTCGTAAAACAAAAGCACCAAGCGTGAGAGACGCCTTGTTTGAATGGTTTGTGGATGTTAGAACATGCGAGATTACCGCAAGTTTTTTTCCTATTACTAGCTGAAAAATTTTATGAGGAAGTTTCGCAGGAGCCAAAGCACGGTCAGTCAAACATGATGACCAGAAGCTCTACCTCTCTTTTAGGAATCAGCAATGATGATCAGGCTAATAAAGATGCTCTGTTCCTTGAAAAAAATACAGATGGTGTTGGTTGAAAACGCGACCTCTACACTTTTCTTGCCATATCGAAGCAAACTTATGTCGACTGTCACTGAACCTTGGTGATCCGTAAAGAAGCGAATGTCGAAACTGAGAAACCTGCAGAAGGACAATGACGAAAAATCACGAGTCTATCATTTATATCAATTTACAGAATACTATGCTTTACTATGTGTTGTATAATAAATACTGCAAGTTCGCGAAGCGATAAATATAGTTTTTCATAGTGTTCTACTTTTCATTCTTTTTAAGACGTGTTGCTTTGTATCAATATCTGTTTAGTCCACAGTGTTTTCAAAAAACACATGATTACCATAATTAACAAATGTCTTATTTTTATTATCCAAATGCATATCTTAACTAAAGTGAACGTTTAAAGCACACGTATTTGCTAATTTCACTTACCTCCTGTTAATTTTTTTTTTGCCTTGTTGTCTCGTTAAATGTGCTTTAAGATGCTTTTTTCCTAATTTTCGTACATACACTATATAGTTACTGATTCCCACCCACCCTCGTGTATTGCAACCCACCCGCTTATGTGAATTTAAGCAAATGCCCAACCCACCTGCTTATTCCCCAATTATTATTTGGGACCCGAGAGTAAATAACTGGTTTTAAAAAAATTCAAGGGAGACAATATAGAAAATTTTAAAATTTTATACAGTTACCACTATACAATTACCGATTTTCCAACCCTCAACAATTATTCCAACCCACCCACTTATATGAATTTAAGCAAATGTCCAACCGACCTGCTTATTCCAACCCCACCTATTATTTGGGACCCGAGAGTATATGGAGAACAAAGTTGGCGTAAACATGTCTCCCTCTATAACACCATTGTTCGCTTGAATCGGTTTCGACAGAATACCATTCGAGGTGAAGTAGGAATTCATGCCAATGTTAAGTTGAAGAAACAAATCAAGAAACTTAGCACCTTATTTTTCCAAAGATTCTCCACAGCGAATTACTCTTTTCCTTGTGTTTGTAGAGACGTTTTGATGAGTGTCTGTCTAAGTTAGTATGTATTAGCGAAAGTCATGTGTTTCTGGGGAATTTTGCTCGGTGTGTGTGGGTATGAGGGAGAGAGAGAGAGAGAGAGAGAGAGAGAGAGAGAGAGAGAGAGAGAGAGAGAGGGAGAGAGTGTGTGTGTGTGTGGGGGGGTCCGAAAGTCGTGTATTGGCATTTGTTCTACTTTGTGTTTCTGGCATAGTTTTGTTCTGTGTGTGTGGGTATAAGTGTATATGTGTGTATGTGTGTATGTGTATGTGCATGTGTGTGTGTGTGTGTGTGTGTGTGTGTGTGTGTGTGTGTGCGTGCGAATGATGCATGAATTCACAATTAAAGTTCCAAAGATCAATGACCAACGTCTGGCTCCAACTTGGCATCAGTTGTAGAACTGTAATAGCGCAGCTGGTGAGGTTAACTGAAAAGCAAGTTCCAACAGGACAAGGAACTTTTATGAACGGTAGCTTATCGTCACTTTCATAGTCATAACCAGATGCAGGGCCGACCCTAGGGTTGCTGGCGTCCCTTACAAGTATAATTTTTTTAAACTTTCACAAGGAGAAAAACTGAAAATGTAGACTAAAAAGTACATGGCACCCCGGGTACCTTGAGCCGGCCCTGACCAGATGAGAAACAGCATTTCTGTATGTCAAAAATCATCGTCTGTTGTTATTTTTTGTATATTCTCCCATATATATATATATATATATATATATATATATACATATGGATTTTTGACATATGCTTTTTGAAATGCTGTTTCTTCTGTATATGGGGCTGTGTGACAAGACGGAACGAATCCCATCGTATATATACCTCTTCCGCGCAGTCGCCGTCGTCGTCGACGTTGTCCTCCTCCTCCTTCTCCTCCTTCTCCTCCTCCTCCTCCTCCTCCTCCTCCTCCTCCTCCTACTACTACTACTACTACTACTACTGTTTAGATGGGTAGCTAAAGAGCTGAATGTCCTCATATGTCCTGGGTCCGTTTAGTTGTCTGTGAGAGACCCTCTTCCGAGAACAGTTCCGTGACCTGCTAATTATGTATGTATGTATGTATGTATGTATGTATGTATGTATATGCACATACCACATATGTATACAAGACAGGTTTCCACAGATTTTTCGTCATAAATTATAGGTAAAAAACACTGGCCGAAGGTATTTTGACGTAGAGAGATCGAACTCAAAATTATATGATTACATAGCGCACTTCATAGGTATACAACCACAACTCAATTTTAGTCATGTAGCTGGGGAAAAGATGAAATGCTGTCGAGTATTCTGGTCCCGTTATTGTATTGTCTCTGATAACATAGAGCCTTCAAAATCAAAAATATTTTAAATTTCGTTTCATAAATGACTTTACAATATCATGTTTTTTTTTTCTTTTCATTTTTCCTTTCTTCTTGCTATTGTTAATAATGTATAATCTTCAGACGAAAATAATAGGATCCATTATGTCACAGCAATCATTGACAATTGATTGCTATTAAGCTGGTTTAAAACTAATTGCACAACAAAAACTATTTTATAATTGCTTGTTGATAATGAAAATTTAACTTCCGAAGCAGCTGGAAATATTAGCTGTGAATCCATTTCCTCAATAGTTTTGTTAGTTTCATTTAACATTTTGAAGCCACTTATCAGTAATTCAACGCTATCTGCTTGCATTTTAAAACACGTCTTCGAAGCGCATATGTACTTGCTTCACTTTGAATATTAACATTATACATAATAAATACTACGGCAGCAGCGTATCTGTATGTGTTTGTCGTAAGAAGGTTAGATTACATAGTAGAAAGACAAAGGAGTTTAGTTCGCATTGAGACATCAGAGAGGTATTCTTTTTTCTTTTTTTTTTTTGATATACAATTACAGTTAATTCCCCAATATGGTGCTAAATATCGCAGCCAGATGTGCCTCAGATCATAACCTTTTCACTTTAAATACGAACAGAGCTATTAGTTCATGTAGCCTAAAGTACACTTGCATGTGTTTCTTCTGTATGATGGATATATGTTCAAAACACATACGACGAATGTGTTCGCTGAAGTTATAGACAGGAGTATCAGCTTTTGTTAAATACATTCATCCGTAGCAGCCGAGACAATGCTGTCGAATCACTGGATATCCCAGAATCTCTTGCACTAACGACTCAATTGCATTATAAACATATGTTCGTCGTAAAGGAAAAGATGTCCTGTGACGAAACATAACAGTGATTAGCATATTTACGTTCGAATTTGCTGGAACGTATTTGCAATACGCAACTCATCGTTTGGAATCTCGCTGATCACCGTGCTTATGATGATGTATTATCGGTTGCAAGACAGCATGGATCAGTGAAGAGTTTGTTCGCTGCTTTATAAACAAGATCATTAACCCTTGTTAATTAATTGGCCCGGGGATGTTAATTTCTTTGGCTTCCGAGATATAATGATGTCGATCAACCGTCAGTCCTAGAATTCCCTGTGCTAATGAATCGACTGCATAATGAACACATATTCGTCGTGAAAGAAAAGCCATTCTCCTGTAACGAAACACAGCAGCGATTTGTATTTTCACGTTCGAATTTACTGGAACGTATTAAAAATAAATATGCAAAGTTATCGTAACTACATTTAAAAATCACAGTTAATCGCTACGTACGACTAAATACCCTGAGTAATATAACATACAAACACCACCTACAAATCATTCCTCCATACGCACATATGCACGACATACATGCAGTATCCGCAGCGTTTGTAGCTAGTCGAGTAGCCCTTTGTTCCTGGCCCTCTGAAGCCCTGGAAGCAGCATTAGCAGCAGCGTTTCTAGCCAGGTGAGTTACCCTTTGCTCTGGGCCCTCTGTAGCCCTGGAAGAAGCATTGTATGAAGCCATTTCGTCTAGGCGTACGGTGCGCTGTTGGAAACTTTCAGCAGCTCGGCTTTCCGCTGAACGTAAGGCGATCTATGAAAGTCTAAAAGGAGTTTGGTCGGAGGACTCGTTTGCTCTATTCGCCTTTAGCGCCAGTGCTGACGCTGTATGGCGACTTCACTTTTTCGGTAGCATTTCATGTCCCAAAGAAAGGGTGAAAGTTACTTGTACAGCGAAATTGTCCTGGAAAGTATGAGTAAAATTGAAGGGGGAAAGGGTGATAAGAAACGGCAAAGAAATAAATCAACTGACAGGTATTTGTATGTATCTGTGTATTTGTATGTATGTGTGTATTTGTATGTATGCATGAGTGTGTATTCTCTCTATATATATATATGGTAGTAAGTAAATGTGTTTTAAAAAAGATCTTCAAAAAACTCAAAGTTTGTACGGAAACTTTGTCGATCGTATTTGAAAAAGATTGACAGGTATTTGTATGTATGTGTGTATTTCTATGTATGCATGTATGTATGTATGTATGTATGCATGTATGTATGAGTGTGTATTGTTTCTATATATAGACTCCTCCCCTCCTTCAAACGAGCAAACAACCTATGAGACCTCTAGGTCCACAGCTCCTTCCCTAACCCAACCTCCCAACCCGTGTAGTTCCTTTGCTCCCGCCCACGCTGCCGCATTTCCCCTTACCTCTCCAACACCACTCTCCTCACCGGCACCCATCATCGACCCTATCACATCACCGACTCCTTCACCTGCACTTCTACAAATATCATCTACTGCATTTCCTGCTCTCTCTGCTCTCTCTGCTGACGGGTTCGCGGAACACCTCCGAGACATCCGACTCGGCAATGACACCCCGGTCTCGCGCCATTTCCGCTCTACCGGTCACTCATTGCAACACCTGTCCGTGTTCGGATTCGGACTGTCCTTGCACAAGGGCCATCCGGACTCCCTATCCTTCCCACCCCACCCCACCCCATCTCTTAGACCCACTCTCACATACCCCACCTCTACCGCACCCCACCTCAACCCTTACCCACAGCCTAACCCACACCCATCCTTTCTTTCCCCAATCTAGCCTCCCCATCTCCCAACACCATTACACCACACCACACACTACTACACCATACCACACAACACATCACATCACAACACAGCACCACGCACACATCAGCACTGACCAATTCCCAGCCCCACATTTTCACACCTACACATACACACATGCACACGTCAAGATCACCAGCCCTCTTCCATACGCACATACGCACGCGCACCTTCGTTTTGGGATCACCACCACTTTATTATCTCCCCTTCTTCCTAGCTCTCATGTGTGATCCTTCTGTCCGGCATTCGCCATGATAGATCGCTAGCCACTACACATTCTTTATTTATATATTTAGTATAATCAGCAAATACTCTCTCATTTGTTGTTGGTGCTTACGACTTGTGTTTTAACAGAATGAGGGTACTTTGATCAGTGTAGTGTTGTTGCGAGAAGAATGCATGCTGTCGGTGTAATTCTTCGGATTACATTCTCGGTAGTTACATTTTCCCCGTGATCATTTATATTAATTATTGAAATTTCTAACAAACGTTTATTGTTTCAATTATGTTATGCCCATGTTGAAAGCAAAAACGGGAAACATATATTTATATATATATAAATAATACGGAATGGGACAAGAACGCAAAATATCCAGACAGTTAGGTGATACAAGAAAGGGACAAAACATCCAGATAGACGATACAAAGAAAACAAGGACAGGTCATTTGGAGTTTTCTTTCGTCAGTCGAGATCCAGATTATCCTTGCAATTTCGGCTGGTTATTCTCGATATTGCTCCAATCTGGCCAGCCCCAAGGAAAAACTAAGCTACGAGCATTAGATTCCTTGGAAGAAAGCAGCGAATGTATACAAAAACAAGGACAGAAGAAAAATGAACAGTGTTACACAAATACAGTAGGACAAAACAACAGATGTCTTTCGACTAAGGACGAATAAAATTAAGCTGGCGTATATGGAAATAAGGCCTTACAGCTGGGATACTAGATTTCACAGGCTCAGGGAAAAATAACGATGTTGCACGCTATATATATATATATAGTCAATTCAAAGAACAAACAATTAAAAAACAGAAAAAAAGGATAAAAAAAAAACCCAACGTGAGGACGTGCACAAGCAATATATTAATTTGACGCATGAGAAACAAAGGAATATAAAAAATAAAAATTGATAAATAATAAGAAAATAAGAATTAATAAATAATAAAAGATAAGAATAAAAAACAAAAGAAAAAGATTATATAAAAATCAGTAACAGAAAATAAATATGTGTGTGTATACATATATATGTATGTGTGTGTGTATGTATATATATATGAATGTCTGCGTCTATATATAGAGCTTAGAAAATTGGAGATTTAATCCTTATTCGCTTAACACCATGAAGCTAATGCTAAGAGCTGTTTCCTAAAAGGTCTTTGTGCCTTTAATGGCTGTCTAGTTTCAATATTTCTGCCATCCAGATTGTCTGTCAGTCTTCCAGTCACAACTTCATAAATTGGTTTGAAATTTTATACAATGTCACCACGTCCTCTACCGCCTTTTTGATTCTCTTCGTAACCCGAATTTTTTTAACCTTCTTCCTCTCTTTACCCATATTAATCTATCTTAAGCTTTTCCTCTAGTTCCAATATCTATCTGCCTTATGAATAGATTACAGGCAGACACGAGGAAGCACGATGCACACACACAGATACGCACATACACATATGCATACTAATGTTTTTAGATTCACGCGCAAATATACACATACACACTTACGCAAACTACAAACATAAAGATACATTCACATATACATTATATACATACATACACATATGCTTCATTAAATCATCAACGGAAGTAGATTCGCTGGCAATTACTTACAATTAACAGAAATAGAACAACAGCAACAACAACAAAAACAACAAGACAAACAATGTATCAATAATAACTTGCATTGACAAGAACAACTGTAGAAAAACAAGGAGGACAACATCCGTAAACAACAACACGATCATCAGCGTCAACAACATAACAGCACAAACAGCTCTTAACAATAGCAACATACAAAGTAGTAATATCAACTGCCAATCTACAATAATGTCTCTAGATCAGGGGTTTTCAAACTGTGGTCCGCGGACCACAGGGGGTCCGCAAGGACAAGACAGGGGGTCTGTGAACAGCAAATACTTTTTATGGGCAATTTGATTTTATATATATTTTTTTATCGAAATCTCTTAATTGACAATAAACCTATTTGTTAAATACTGTTAAATAAATAAATGCAAACATATGTTATTTTAAGCAAATATTTATGTATACATTTCATAAGCGTTTATAAGGGGTCCGTCCCTAAGGTAAAGCCTGAAATATAAAGGGGTCCGCAAGTCAAAAAGTTTGAAAACCTCTGCTCTAGATCAAACAACAAAAAGTAGCACTCCGTCGGTTACGACGACGAAGGTTCCAGTTGATCCGATTAACTGAAGAGCTGCTCGCGAAATTAACGTGCAAGTGGTTGAGTACTCCACAGACACGGGTACCCTTAATGTAGTTCTCAGGGAGATGCAGCGTGACACAGAATGTGACAAGGCTGGCCCTTTTAAAATACAGGTACAACTCATTTTTTCCAGATTAGTGGACTGGGGCAACGTGAAATAAAGTACCTTGCTCAAGGACAGAACGTGCCTTACTCAAGGGCACAAAGAGTAAGGCACGTTCTGTCCTTGAGTAAGATACTTTATTTCACGGGAATTGAACTTACCACCTTACGATCACGAGCCGAATACCCTAACCACTAAACCACTCCTATATTTATATATATATATATATATATATATATATATATGTCTGTGTGTATGTGTACATATGTATATATATATATTCATATACACACGTAGATACATATACATACGTACATACATATACACATTCACACACACACGCACACACATATGTACATATCCACACACACATATAAACGACGAACTTCTTTTGGTCTCCATCTACCAGATCCACTTGCAAGGCTGTGATTGGCTCGGTGCTATAGCGGAAGACACTTGTTTGTCTCCCACCACAAAAATAAAAAAATAAAAAAAAGAGAAAAGACGCGACAATTTCGAAAAATCAGAAGGAATTTTGCTACTAGAAAGAAGATAAAAAGAAAAAGGAAAATGTTTATAATGAATTACTGCGTTTAATTGGAAATAAACTCCGTTTTGAATCAGGAATGAAATAAAGTTTTTGGTCGCCATCTTGGGAATATTTCAGTCTTTGGTCGTCGGTATGAGATGATACCAAGAACCAAAGTAGAATAATTCGGCTGCACATCACATTAAATATTAGTTTGATGTAAACCAGGCAATAGAAATTCAACGGTGTGTGTGTATGTGTGTACGCGCACTAACAAGCATACACATATATACACACGTGTGCGTTTGTGTGTGTATATATATTATGATAACATTCAAAAGTGCCATATATATATATATATAAAACATTCGGAAATGAAATATGGAAAGGTAACGAAAGACTCATAAATAGATCTTTCTCTCTCTCTCATTCACACATTCCCTCTCTCTCTCTTTCTCTGTATGGGTTTTCTCCTATATTTCTGTCTTTCTCTCTTTTGTCCCTCACCTCTCTGTTTCTCTCTTCCATCTGTAGGTTGATGAATAATGTTATACACTTATATTTATGAGTCTTTTGACCTCTTTTTCAATATTTCATTACTTTGATAACTCGAATCGAAGAGGTTACTATATAGCAAGTAACAAACGATATTTCGATATCAAGCCGGCACTAAATAAGATCAACAGTGAAGATAATAATAATCAATCCTCTCTGCTATAGGCACAAGGCCTGAAATTTTTGGGGAGAGGGCCAGTCGATCAGATCGACCCAGTACGCAGCTGGTACTTAATTTATCGACTCCGAAAGGATGAAAAGCAAAGTCAACCTCGGCAGAATTTGAACTCAAAACATAGCGACGAGAGAAATACCGCTAAGAACTTTGTCCAGCACGTTAACGATTCTGCCAGTCCGCCACCTTAGTACTATTAATAATTTTTTTTTATATATAATAATAATGATGAGGCCGGCTATAATTGTTAGAGATTACCAAGAAAAAAAAAACTTTCTAATCGATGTATCAATACCAACAGATGATAACGTTTCTCTAAAAGAAATGGAGAAGCTTTCGAAATACAAAGATCTGGAAACAGAGGTAACTCGTATGTAGAGCCTAAAAACAGAAAACATTCAGCCAAGTACATAACAAAAACATCAGGACTTATAAGTATATATAACGTACAGAAAAATAACACTATTAAGCACCGCACACGTCCTACGTAAGACACTTTCAATACAGTGAAAATAAGAGCACCACAACAAACCACAGCACATATCCAAGGCACACAGAGCTGCGCTCGGCAGTGCAATGAAAGCACGTGATAAATATAAGACTACTGAATAATAATAATAATAATAATAATAATAATAATAATAATAATAATAATAATAATAATAATAATAATGGGCTGTTGCTGTAGTCCGCTATAGTGTACCCATCCTGAAATGGACTCAAGCGGCGATAGACCAACTCGATCGCACTACTCGAAAGACAACGATAATGCATAGTGCCCTCCACTCTAAGGCAAATGTACTCAGACTCTACATGAAGAGAGGTAAAAGTGGATGTGGGCTGATTAGCGTATGGGAGTGCACCAACAGTAAAAGAAGAAACCTGGAAGAATATTTGGTAAATAGCAAACAAGACCTGCTACAGTATGCTGCTAGTGCAGAAGGAGTTAACAAAAATGGACTTGTGAGTGTTCATGAATTCCGATCACGAACAGCCAACGAGAGACAAGAAACCCTACTCCATATGTAATTACGTGAAACCAACATGTTAAAAAACCAGGAAGCATTATAGAGTGACCTAACAAAAGTGACCTAAAAAAGAATACTGAAAGCCTAATCATCGCTGCCCAGGACCAGGCATTGAATACCAACTCAGTGAAAAAGAATATATACCACACACGTGCAACGGACCTCTGCTGAATATATGAGAAGAGGGTCGAAAGCGTGACTCACATTGTTAGTGCTTCTGTTAGTGCTATGCCGGAAGTATGGATACGAAGTAACGGGTGCTTGTTACCAGCATACACCAGGTCAACATACATGCCCCGGCGGCAGTTTTAAAGGGGCACCACTTTTGGGTCTGCTGTAGGCAATGTGTTTTTTTGTGGGGTCCGGGGGCGGCAAACGGAAGGGCCGCCCCAGGTGGCATACACTCTAGTTACGCTAGTGCCTCAAAAGAATGAAAGGCTAAGTCGACCTCGGTGGAATTTGAACCTAGAATGTAAAGACCGACGAAATGCTGCTAAACATTTTTCCCGGTGCGTTAACGATTCTGCCAGCTCGCCGCCTTACTTGCTAATTAACTACAACTAATAACAATTGTCTCTAATTTAGGCAAATAGCCAACAACTTTGAGAGCAAATATTAGCCGATTACATCGTTCTCATTACTTGGCTGGTATTTTATGCTGTTGAACAACCTTTTCCAACATTTTCTTTCATCAGTTAGATATAGGACATTTTATATAACAATGGATGACATTACATTTATTTTAGGAAAGTCACACTGGAAAAAAGTTGGCTGTGCTGTAAGACGCTTGCTTCTTAGCCACATGGTTCCGGGTTCGGCCCCACTGCATGGCACCTTGAGCAAAGCCTCGGGCCGATCGAAACCTTGTGAGTAGATGTGCTAGATGGAAGCTGAAAGAAGCCCGTCGTATATAAATATATATTTATATGAGTGTCATTGTGTTTGTGTGTTTACGTTCCCGTAACTTAATGGTTCAGCAAAAGAGAATAATTGCTTGGTTTACAAAGAATAAGTTCTGGGGTCGATTTCTTCGACTAAGGAACTCTTTGATGTGGTGCCTCAGCATGGCTGCAGTCAAATGACAGAAGCAAATAAAAGAATAAAGGAATAACCTACGGCCGTCATAATAGTGTTTCTAAGAGCTCTTCCACAGAGGCAACCAAGTCTTCCGCTATAAAAATCTTCCATGAATCACATGCTACGGTTTTTTTTTTTTATAAAAATACGTTGAATAATATAACTCCAGATGGATTATTTCTGAATATAGTATGGAATAGTCATGGCATGAACACCTTTGATTCTGAGTTTACTGTATGAAGGTTGAACTGTGCTAAACAATAGCAGCAAAAGAATTCATTTGTATCATCAAAACCTGTGTTTAATGGTTTCCTATTCAATTCTTGGTAAATTATATTTATAGTTGTAGATGGAAATTTGTAAATTGATTTGTGAGTTGATTAATGAAAGCGGATTAAGAAATAATTGTAAAAGTTTTCCTCGCGAGATGGACTGAGAAATATAAAAATAGCAGATGGAATATTTAAATGTCTTTCTAGCCATTACTGACATCTGGGTGATTACATTGCAAGCAAGAATTTGATGAAATTTGACAACAGTTTAATTACAAAGAAGTAACGTGGCAAAAAAGGTCAATACTTTCTTGGAACTAGATGTTGTCAAATGTCTGTGGTGGGTTCATGGCCCTTATTGATACAATTAAATACTGAAATAAAAATTTAAGCTCTCACTAAGCTAAAAAGAAACATCCCCGTACATTTTTAAAACATTTCATACCAAACAATTTTTCTAGTCGTTTACATATGTATATATATATATATACATACATATATATATATGTATATATATATATACAATGGCCAGAATAAGTTTAAGACCGATGATGACAGTTCTATTACTTCATAAATTTATTTTTAATAAAATTGTATAAAATTATTTTACTTTTTACAGTTTATGTAGAATTTTTTTTCTCTTTCGAATGATATAGGCTTTATATATCTTTCCACAATTTGAATAATTTTAATGCGCAATTAATTCAAATAATGAAAAAATTGTTGGCAAAATAATTTTAAGACCCGTACGAACATTATTTTGTTTAAGACCGTACCAATATCATGCAAATTAATAAACCAAATGGGTAGTGATATGGCTGGTCGTACTGCGCTGTTTTGTTTAATAATCGAGCATTGTTACACATTAATTCGCTATGGGAAAGCGTCGGAGTATCAGCCCAGTTACTAGGTCAAAGATCGTGTTGCTTCATCAGCAAAATGTGTCCTTCATAAACATTAGCAAGCAATTAGGATGCAGCAAAATGGATTGTGACCAAGCATGGAAGCTTTACTAAGCTACTGGCCAATACAAAGTTCGTTTAAGAACGGGCACTCCGAGAAAAATAACAGTACAGATGGATTGGCGAATTCATAGGCTCTCTGAAGGTAACTGAATGTTAACAGCAGAGGACATTTGCAAGCAATTATCTGATGAAACTTACATCAATTTTACACCATAAACTGTCAAAATTCGCCTAAAGGAATTTCTGACACCAACCGGCAGAACCGGATCAAGTTTGCTAAAAGCCATATTGAATGAACAGCCGAAGAGTGGCCAAAAGTACTTTGGAGCGACGAATCTCACTTCTGCATCTTTGGATCAGACGGAAAGAGTTATGTTAGACGCCGTCGAACTGAAGAATTCCATCCTAAGTGTGTCAAGAAAACGGTGCAAGCGGGAGGTGATGAGGTAATGGCGTGGGCCGCATCCAGCAGCTTGGATGTTGGTCCATTTGTTAAGGTTGATGGCAGACTAAATAGTGTAGGCTATCTGCAATTAGTAAATGAAAATGTGCTGCCATATTTAAATTATCAGATGCCACCGGATCTATTTTCCAGCAGGGCAGTTGCCCCGTTCATAAGGCTAGGAAAGTTTTGCAATATTTTGAGCGCAACAATATGGTGGTTATCGAGTGGCCTCTGCAGAGCCCGGATTTGAATCCGATAGAAAATTTATGGAATTATGTTTCTAAAAGAGTTTATGTTAAAAAACCAACAAATTTGTCCCAATCATATAATTTTATTGAAGAAACGTAGCAGAACATTCCAAGTGATTTTTGTGCTGATTTGTCGAACTCTATGTCCCTCCATTGTAAGGCCGTAATTGAAAATAATGGCTATGGAACTAGATACTAATAACAAATTTTTGTTCGCTGATCATTTGTGCCGTAAATTTTCAGTTTAAACAGAATAATGTTGGTACGGTCTTAAACTTATTTTGCCAACAATTTGTAATTATTTGAATTAATTGTGCATTAAAATTTTCAAATTGCTGAAAGATATATAATGCCTATATCATTCAAAAGAGAAAAAAATTCTACGTAAACTGTAAAACGTAAAATAATTTTATACAGTTTTGTTAATAATAAATTAATGAAGGAACAGAATTGTCATCATCGGTCTTAAACTTATTTTGGCCAGTGCATATATATCGCCCAACCAGTGTACAATATCGCCTAATCAGTTTGAGAAGGCCAGTAAAAGGTATGGACACAAATCTCCACCACTTCTCCTCCCCACACATCTTTTATCTTTTACTTGTTTCAGTCATTAAAGTACGGTCACTCTGAGTACCGTCTTGAAGAATTTTAGCCGAACGAATCTACACCAGTACTTATTTTTTTAAAGCCTGGTGCTTATTCTTTCGCTCTGTTTTGCCGAAGTTACGAATACGTGAACACGCCAAGCGGTGGTGGTGGTGGGGACCAACACAGAAACAAATACACGCAAACACGCACACGCAATCATATATGTATATATGATGGACTTCTAGCATCCGTCTGCCAAATCCACTCACAAGGTTGGCCGGCACTAGGCTCTAGAATACTACAAAAGACGTCAAAAAGAAGTCTAGAGTGATACTGTTGTTTATGACAGTAGATAGATGGTTTCCATCGCCTCTCCGCCGGAGCGCTGTCTGCTGTGGTTTACTACATGGGAATCTCTAGAGAATGTATATTTACAAACGGGTCGATTGTAAATATTGATATTTTCGGCGACAACGTTCATTTCTAATGAAAGCATGCGAATTATGGATCTTTCTTGTACTGTTCGGTTAGCAGCCTACCTTAGACAGCTGACGGCCCATTACTGTCCAGTGAAGCGAACACAGAATTACCCATCGGAGGAATTTACAGAATGACTGACAACTAATAGTCATAGGTGTTAAATACTGATCGATGCTGTTAGCCGTAACCTGAAACATGATTGAGAGCCGCCACGGTATCCGCCCGGATTATATATCCCTCCAAACTCACACACACACACACACACACACACACACACACACACACACACACACACACACACACACACACACACACACACAATCCTTTCTACTCTAGGCACAAAGCTCGAAATTTTGGGAGCGAGGGCCAGTCGCCTTCTCCTTATATTTGATATTAAGGTATCAGTAACTAACTGTTTAATGCTTAGTGAAATTAAGCATTTGTTATCGTCACCAAAAACTATCCGACCACGCACTACATTCTTCAACCCCGCCCAAAGCCGTTGGACATAGGTACAGACTCATCTATGAGTAATGCCTTATGTAATCAGATATCAGCATCTACTTGAATATAAAAACCAAACCCGACTTCACGTGACTGCCAACAAACACATACGCATTTAAAGCGAAACCTATGAAAAGCTCTTTCTCTTAAGAGAAAATCCTTCCCACTGCTTGTGTGTGTGTGTGTGTGCGTGTGTGTGTGTGTGTGTGTGTGTGTGTGCGTGTATTCATGGCATTCCCACGCATATGTGTGTTCGTTGTAAATGAATTCCATCAAATAAAGAAGATAACCAAATTGAAAGCTAGGCCATTCCTTACGAAATAATGGCACGAATGCTTGACAGGAGAAAGGAACTAAGAGTAAAGTTAAATAAAAGCTATGCTAAATTACTGTTTCTTATCTCGCCACACCCTTCACTCAGTTACTTTATTGTAGGTTAAGTCTTCATCAGATTTGTGTGCTTTTTCACTGAATGCAGGAATAATGAAGAAAGCTGCGATAAACATCAATGACAGCAACAACACGAGTTAGAAATGCAGCCTCCACGTGGTCTGTAAGCTCGCCAGAAATTGCAGTCAAATCTTATTCAAATTTGACCCACCGTGGGAATGACATATTGGAAAATGTAGACTTAGATGCCTCTAATAAACGGGATGGTCCTCGCTGGATTATCTATGAAAAATGTTTGTTCAATCAAGGTCCACTTAAGATTAAACAAGAACAATATCAGCAACAAAAACAAAATGTTAGCAAGGAGTTAGTAACAGTTAATTGAGCCAATAAATAGTTAGAATTTTGTTGTTGTTGTTGTGGAACTTATCTTGTGTTACAGATCAACGTTTGCTATTTTTGTTAGTTCAGCCTTGACTGATCAGCAGACCTGTGATCAAAGGTTTTCCAGCCACAACTATTCATTCTTTTTTTTTTTTTTTTTTGGTACCTAAGAATAACTTATCCATTGGATACACTGGATAACATACGGGGACATCGTCATACTAGAGGAATTACGTTTCACAACAAGAATTACTTTTGACAACTTAATCCAGTGTTTCCAATGGTTCTTACGTTATTTTTACTCGCGATTCAGTTCGTCCCCGTTTCAGTTCAGGTACGTGATGCTGATTGATAAGCCACAAAAATGACGAAATATCGATATCCATCACTTCTGAATGGGATTGGAGACCAGTTGACTCACCTATCTATGACTTCCAGCTGTTTTAACACCCAGTGCCATGAAGGCGTCTTCCTCAAGGCGCTATATACTGCAGCGAACCAGCGAACAAACAAAACACATACATTGAGTATGTGCGGTTGATAATGTTTACAACACTAGCGCTGCTTTTAATTTGTAACCGAATTTAATCGTATGTATGCATCGCCGTGGCATACCAGCAAATGGTTCTTATACTATTTGTATATAGTCATAGACTGGCGATTCAGTTCGCCGCCGTTTCGGTTCAGGTACGTAATGTTGATAAGCCACAAAAATGGCGAAATATCGATATCCATCGCTCCTGAATGGGACTGCAGGCGAGTTGTCTCGCTTATCTATGACTTTAAGGGCAATGAGGAAGTCGTCCCCAGAGCGCTATAAACTGCCTATATTCTATTTTACTGATTTATTGACAGATGAAAGCGTAGGTCACTCTTAGCGTTATATGAACGTAGAACATAAAGAATCAACTGTAAATACACGTAAGAACTTTGTTAAAGCTCTCTGTTAGTTCTACCAAATAAAATAATTTTGTCTTAAAAGTAATATGATTAACCCCATTCTGAGTCACGGGAAAGTGTAGGTTTCGGGCTCGATAAAATAAGTACCAATTGGACACCAGGTCGACATAATCGACTTACGCACTGCTTTAAAATTGCTGGTCTTGTGCCAAAATTTTAAACCATTATACTAAGGGCAGTCAAATATTTTTCTCTCTCCACATCGTTCTTCACCCTCACTTTTTTTTTCCAGTTCGATATTCAGTCTCTCTTTCTTCACCGTTTCATGCCCATCTCTCTGCTTATCATGTAAAGTGTCATGGATGCTGAAAAAAAAAAAAAAAAAAAAAAGAAAGAAGAAACATGTGTGTGGTAAGAAGTTTACTTCGCAACCATATGGTTCTAGGTTCAGTCTCACTACATGGCATCTTAAGCAAGTGTCCTCTACTGCAGCCGCGGATCGACCAAAGCCTTGTGAGTGAATTTGATAGATGGAAACTGAAAGAAGTTTGTCGTGTATGTGTGAGTGTGAGTGTGTGTGTGTGTGTGTGTGTGTGTGTGTGTGTGTGTGTGTGTTTGTGTGTGTCCGTCCTCCAACACCACTTGATAATCGGCGTTGGTTGGTTTATGTCCTCGTAACTTTGCAGTTCAGCGAAAGAAAACGATAGAATAAACATCAGGCTTTTAAATAAGATAAGTACTGTGGTCAATTATTTACATTTACATTCCTCATCTCTTAAATATAGAAATGGGATCAATTAGTTCGACTAAAACTTTAAGGCGGTGCCCCAGTATGGCCGCATGCCAATGACTGAAACAAGGTGTAAATGAAATGAAATACTTACAGAATTGACTCACTTGTTGTCAAATGTAGTTCCTCCACTATGACGATGTCTGTATAAGAATGCAAATGGTATTCCTGAATAATTAGTTTTTCTAGAAATGAGTATTTGTTCGAACATGACAGTTGACAAGTCTCGTTCATAATGTCTTTATATTCTAAGTCAGACGAAAATATTCTATTTTGATACTAGTGTATACAATTATAGGCAAAATCTGGTGCAAGAATTAGCATACATGAATAATTACCAGGAAAAGATGTGGCACAAACTAGGCCTAGTCTCCGGTGTCACGGAAACATCGTAGCCATTAATACCGTAGCCACTTTCACATTTTGTCAAGACAAAATCATTCACCATATTGCTGACTAGAGTTTAAACGTCTACCTTGTACATTAAGTACTTTAAATAGGTGTGAGACGCGTATTCATCGCGTATTTTGCAGCTACGAACGTCCTTCTTTGCATAACGTTACATGGGAGTAGATAATCGGTATTTGTGTTAACCACTCCAAGGTGAAACATGTTTCACTGATACAACGCCGGAACGTACTTGTGGCCGCTCGACTCGCAAGAAATAGCAACCAAATCTCCTTTAAATCATTCCCTACTGTTTAAAATAATGAAACGTGACATTGAATAATGACTTTTCTTCTAAAAAGACGGAATAATAACCCTTTCTACTGAAGGCAAAAAGGCCTGAAATTTTTGGGGGAGTGGACCAATCGATTTCATCGACGCCAGTGTTTCACTGGTACTTAATTTATTGAGCCCGAAAGGACGAATGGCGAAGTCGACCTCGGTGGAATTTGAATTTAGAACGTAAGGAAATGTCGCTAAGCATTTTGCTCGGCGTGCTAACGATTCTGTCAGCTCGCCACCTTAATAATGATAATAATAACCCTTTCTTCTAATGGCACAAAGCCTGAAATTTTGGGGGAGAGGGCTAGTTGATTACATCGACCCCAAGTATTTCACTGGTACTTAATTTATCGACTCTGAATTTGAAGACGGAGTAATAATGATGGGTTTTACATCATCAGGAGCTAAAACAACAACAGCAAAAAACAACTCCATATTTGAAGCATAGTACAGAATACAGAGAGATGGTAGAATCGGTAGGGCCTTGGATAACAAAATTTAATTATGTACCGCTACGGTCTCAGTTCAAATCATGCTTGAGTTCATGTCGTATTTCTCCCATCTTGGGGTCGATAAGATAATTAACCCTGCTTTATGAGTTCAAATCACACTCTAGTGAAGTCGATAAGGATCATTGGCATAAGTAATACAGGGAAGGAGTTTCGATCGACCAGACTGCCTCTCTTACCTGTCTCTCCCTCCGTGTGTGTGTGTGTGTGTGTGTGTGTGTGTGTTTCCCCATGTCTCAGTGCAAGAAACCAAATATTTGAAGTTCAGTAACCATTATGAGTTGCACTCGGTCAACTTTATTTCCAGAGCTCTTTACTAACCTGACCAGACCAGACCAAACCAGTTTAACTGCCATTACCTGTTCGTTTGATCGATTGTCTTATTAACGAAGTTTAACTTCTAAAAGTTCTTGCCTGGAAAATCAGCCAACCTCCTTACCAACCAACTAATATTTCGTTTAGATAACCAATAACGTTTCATTAGAATTTAGTGGACGAAAATCGTGCAGTAATGTTTAGCAACGTTTGTATGTACCAGTTGTCGAGTTGTGGCCCTTTATGTAAAAAAGGATAAAATCCTAACCTTCGAAAAGAAAAATGTGATCGATAAAATAATAACCAAAGTGAAACAAGTGCTGGGGGTGATTAATAGACTTTTGAAGGCGGTACTCCAGCGTGGCCGCAATCACATGCTTGTAACTAGTTACAGAGTAAGACAGGAAATAAGTCAGAGAATGAACTATGTTGCGTTGCTACTTTTAGAATCTGCCGTCTCCACCCTATCATCATCAAGCTCGCCTCCTGGAGAGCTAAGTTAGTCAACCAGCCAACCGGCTGACGAGCCAGCCTGGCATCGGCCAGTCAGCCTGTCAGACGTGCAACCAGACACCCAGCCTGCCAGACGGGCAACCAGCCAAAGAATTCCGTATGAATGAAATAAATACGGCATTGTCTTGTTCCAAATGAAACAATGACATCCTAAAATCTGTAGCGTACTTTTAGAAGTGGTTAGATAACTATGAAAATATACGGAGCCGTCGTCGTCGTCATCATCATCATCTCTCTTTCTCTCTCTCTATTTGTCTGTCTGTCTTTCTCTTTATAGCTCATTCTTACACTTCTATTTTTCTTCTCAAAGCTATTCCTCTCACTGTCACTCTTCCTCTTTCTCTCTATCTGTCTTTCTCTCTCTGCCTTTCGTCCACTTTTTTCTACTTCTTTAACAACTTCCTCTCGCACCACTTGTTCTTGTGATAGTTGCATTGGGTTGCTGATTTAGTATCCTGATATGTATAGAGAATTCTTAAAGGAGGTCTCGTACAACTACATGGAAATCACGAGGGGAGAACGCTACTAAGAACGGTAAGGCGTGGTTCTCGAAAAGTGAGCTGTGTAACTTGCAGTTACGAATATTTAACATTTGTCCTATAAGAGTGAAACAAAACATGGCGAGAAGGATGACAACCGGAAAACACTTCAACTTGAACAATTTAGAAGAAGCTAATGCCTGGCTGATACACAGTTCGAAGAAAAAATTGAATGCGATGACACGTTGATGTCAAAAAGAAGTCAACATTTCTTTCTACCCGTGGAGTTGAAGGCAAAATGAAATTAAAAGATGTTTTTTTTTTCCGGTAAGACTTCAGAATGCAACATACCAACAAATAATGAATGCGTAGCAAGAACTAATAAAGCCGAAGGAGAGACTGTTAATTGTGAACAGTTTAAAATTATTTGGGACTGAAGCAACTAGAAAATGAGTCAATCAACGACTTCCTTCTCAAGCTTCCTTCTGTCATTTGAATAGGTTGAAAGAAAATTCAATCGCGGAATTATCGTTGGCAGAAGTAAAGTTAAAAAATGTGGATCAGTTACGATGTCATTCTCAAATAAAATACAGTGAAATAGCTGCTCTCGCATCCACCATAGAATCGGAAATGTTGTTTGCGAGTAGTCGACAAACAACAACAAGAATACCCCAATAGCAGTCCTGACGTTGTAGTGAAATGTCGAAATTGTGGGTGTACACACAAAGCTTGTGCATGTCCAGCATATGGGAAAAATTGTAATAAGTGCGGCAAGTTAGAGCATTTTGCAAGATTTTGCCGATCAAGAAACGATCGCCGTGTGGACAACATAAATGTATCTCCGAGCGAGACTGGATCTGTTGACAGTTTGTTGCTAAACGTGAACAACAATGAGAGTACTGATATCACGGGTTTTTGCAAGTGCTTTATAAATAACAGAAGCATAGATATTGTTGTAAAGTGGGTTCCTCCCACTGGTGTGATGTATGAATGCTGTTGTACTGTAGTTGCTGCTTTGCGCAAGTAATTACAATAGTTAGTAGTCTCCGGATACCGTTGTATCTTTTCGTACCAGAATAGTAATACACTAACTTCTTCTGTCTTACTATCGCTGATAGCTCCTCAAGACACCGACAAGAACTGTCGACTCTCGACCCTCACTGTTGTAAAGCAGTCTTTTGTCACTGTTGTATCGGTTTTTTGACAACGGTTGTCGCTTTGACAGATATTGTTATATTCCGACGTCGTCGATAGAATGTTTCTTCTATCTGGCACTGTACGACTACCAATCATACAGTGTTAATATCCTCAAAAGGTTGGATCGATATAACGTCCACTTAGTATCACAGTATAATTACTATATCAGCACAGACACGACTATCAACACAGTCTACACGTACTCTCGACCTTCTCGACCCTCTCTTGTCGACCGGCTACTGGTCTATTTATAATGGCTGCCTACTACCCCTTTTAACTGGGAGGTGTGTACAGCTTCACTATTCAATAGATATGAAAGTGGATACTGGGGCAGCTTGTTCGATAACCCCGTTATCATTTGTTCCACAATTAGGTATCCCAATCGAATCATGTCACAATAGATTAACCACTTTTTATGGTTCAGATCTAAAGAGTGTTGAATATATCCGAGTGACATTTAATCTCAGCAACACTGAGTCACGAAATTTTATTGTGGTAGACAACCCAGACTTTTTGGGGCTGATTGGAAAATATATCATTAAAGATAGTTCGTTTTGTTTCAATTTGAACATGGATGTGTTCCCAGGAGTTAACGGTTTTGTGGGCCGAGTCAACTGCTCTGATGCGAGATATAACGTGATGAATTCAGTGAAACGCGTTCCAGTACATTTAGAAAAAGGAGTTGAAGAGGTTGGAAATGACGGGTATCATCACACCGTCGGATTACTCTGGAATCAGATGTGCTTCATCTGTTGGAGAGTCCACAGCTTTCGTATCGGATAACATACCAGACGAACACTCCATGTATCCAACATAGTACATAGAAATTGTTTATACCTACATATCTATATAAGAGGCGGACTTTTCGAATTGCATTTCGGTACACGTGTTTGTTCAGAATAATATTTTTATGTGTCTTGACTCTGCGTGTACTGAAGAGCAAAGAGTGCATATTGTGCACTGATTGCAAAATCATATGATATACCACCAAATCTGATTTCAGGAGGCCCGCTTCGAGAGTTGCATTCCTTCGCGTTCGGTAAAATGTATTTATTATGGTAGTTTGACTTTAAGAGTCCCTCCTAGCGTGAGGCATTTATGTATAGTAATTCCCTTAATATAAATAAATATATTTATAGGGAATAATTTATAAATTTTTTCCTTATGAGGTTTTTTCACGCTAACTACTTAATAAATTCTTATAAAGATTTTATCCTATATTTAAATTATATATATATATGAAGTTCTCCTGGTTTCTGATTGCTCTAGTGATTCTGAATCCCTTACTCTTCTCATGCTGGCTACATTGAAAGCTCTCCTAGACTCTGATTGTTCAGGTATTTTTAATGCCTTTTCTCTCCTCTTGGTAAGAGCATTTGATGTTCTCCTGGATGCAACTTGTTCAGGAGTTTGAAAGTCCCTAAGTATTTGCATATTCTCAGCATTGGAAGCTCTCCTGGCTGCCGTTCGATCTGGGTTTTCATTTGCACGGGACTTTCTTTTCCTCGCTTCAGCCTTGGCTCTTGCTCTTTTGATTTCAATCTGGTCCTCTGTTGGCGGACATTTATTTTTACGAGGCACACTGCTGTCGTATACGATAGGCAGCAATAAATTACAAATGAACTGAAAATTGACTGCTGCATTTAAGTATTACATTAATATTTAAGCCTACCTTTTAAAAGTTCAACGATAATTCTTCTGCCATCACTTAATTTAAAGACAATTTGATGTATGTAGGTTCTTAATTTTCACACAAATAATTCTGTTTCATGGGTGACTTTCGCTGGATTTCGCAATTTATTTCGATTATTCCCAAATTCATTTCCAAGCTATAAAAATTGTTATATCAATATATTAATACCTACGTATTTACGTACGTACGTACCTTAGTTGAAAGGAAGAGGTGAAAAGAGAGAAATAAAACTTGTTAAGCAGAAGAAGTATAGTTGAAGTAAGAGGCAAAGCGGCAAAGAATAGGGAGTAAGAGGGGGTGTGAGAGTGAGAGCAAGAGAGAGCAAGAGAGAGAGAGAGAGCAAGAGAGAGAGAGAGAGAGAGAGAGAGAGAGGACATTGATAGCGCTGAGAGGTAAGAGAAATATACTGCGTTAAACGCAGGAGAAAAGTTAGAGGCAAAGAGACATAGAGGAGGGAGAGGAGAAGGAGGGGGAGAGAGAAAGATTTTTAGTGAGATAAACTGAGTGAACGAAAGAAGTCGACAGAGAATGACAGTGAAAGAGAATGAAGCTATTCTCAGAGAGAAAACGCTGGGAAACTTTTCGCTTTGGACGATGTACGATAAAGACATTGTGACAGTTATTCTTTACCGTTTGAAAGGTAGTCGTTAAAAAATACCAATTTTCCTGAAAGTTATGAGGCAGAAAATGTTAGGTCGTGTGAATTTTCCGAAACTCCTCTTCCTAGCCCCTCAGAAAAAATTTTCCCAACAAATCTTAAACATACACTCAATCAACAAGATCTAAGCTATTATTTATGGAATTTATGAGGTAACAAAGTCAGTGAGATATACATCGGTAGTTATGTCCATAATTATTCGATAGTTATTAAATGAAGTCACTATCTACAGATGTTTACATTTTTTGGTCCAGTTAGTAAAATTTGTTATTGTACTAAAAAATTCGTTGCAAAAAAAAATCACGTAAAAAAGACGCTGAAAGCAATCGCAGTAATGAAAACTTAAGAATCCAAAACTTCAGGATTGCGGGTTCGATTCGGCCCGGAATGTTTAATTTACTCACGGTGTCGGCCTAATTCTCAACTGGTATGATATGTTGGGCAGTTGGAAAAGTGTGACTCACTGACACACTGACATTCGCATTTATTATATTAGAAGTGGTAATAGGATCTTTCTGAATTGACGGGCACCACCTAGGGAATAACGGCAAAATTATTGTTTACAAAAACAGCAGTAACTGTATTCAGCTGAATAGACGTCAATGATTGGTTGAAATTACAGAAATACGACAATTTTAACTTGAAATAACTTGCAATATATAAATTTTTGTTAAGAAAGCTAAGAGAAAAAGATGTTTTATATGACACATTCTACCAGTATCCCAAGTTTGAAAGTGTTTCATTAGAAAACAAATGGTGTCCGCCAAATCAGAAAGATCCGTGGTAATAAATTAATGCAACCTTCATCAAATGATATTGTTCTATGTAAAGAGAGACCAACTGTCTTGACTAAAAAGTAACGAATAGATATAGTTATCAAGATTAACGTTTCCAAAAGTTTGTTTTCGTTATTGCCTTCACTTTTCTGTTTTATCATCACCCCCCCTCTCTCTCTCTCGCTCTCTCCCCCTCTCTCTCTCTCGCTCTCCCCCTCCCCCTCCCCCCTCTCTCTCTTATATCTTTCTTCCTTCACTGATTTTTTCTTTCTCCCTATTCTCCTGCTATTTGTACCACTGAAGAGGAAGTTATATATATATCAGTAATGACTTCTGTAACAGTCGCATATGTCATCACTTAAAACCAGCGCTTCTTAAACTTTTTTCATTCATGACCCCATTTTTCATCACGAGATTTTTCTCTCATTCGCGACCCCAGGTATTAAATATGAAATAAAACATACAAATAACTACATAAATCATTTTTGTTTTTTGCTGAACGATATACATATAAAAAAAGTAGTTATATTATTTGACAAAATAAAAGTAGTTTTAGGATATGTTTCAAGTACAAAAATAAACCAAAGTAAAAAATAAAGAAATAAACCAAAGTAAAAATCAACGTGACCGATGTGCTTGGTTTTTTTTTTTTTTTTTTTGCTGCATAAAAAATTAAACTTTGATGTAATATTTGGCACTGCTGAACGTAAAGCATCTTCTGCAATTTTCACCGTTGAACAATATTTGGTCTTAATAAGGGTTAAAAATGAAAAAGTCGTTTCACATAAGTATGTGGTGCTAAATGACAAAAGAACATGTAATGCCATTTCAGAAATTGTTGGAATTATAGCTTAAGCCCCGATCCAGAATTCAGTCAAATATTTTTTTGTAAATTCAAGTTTCAAGTGTGAGTCCCTGGATAGCTCAGTGAATTCCTCTTGGGTTTTATATGGCAGATGATTAATACCACCAATATCAATTGGAAATGGTTCCTGAATTCAAGATAACTTTTTGAAATAAAAATTCGATATGAGGTATTTGCGAAATTGTGTTTCTCAAAATTTTGTTTTTCTATATTTGAAGATATAAACAGTTTTTCAAAATATATCTTTGGTTTATTTACATATAAGGAATGTTTGGATTCAAGATGCCTTTTTAATTTTGAAGGTTTCATACTCTCCACGTCCAAAACATTATTGCAAATTAAATAAAGAGGTTGTTCCATACCATCGAAATGAAACGTAAAGCCAAATTGGAGAAATGACTCAACGTATTTTCTTTTTCGCATCTCTCTGATTACTAGGTCCTGCTTGAACAGACTTTGTAGCATTGCCATTTTCGTCATTACATTTGTTATTCAAGTTCAGCCATTTATCCATGAGTGAAAATATTTTCATTTTGAAATATAATTAAAATAACATTTCAGAAAATAATTATTATGAAATTATTTAAATAAATACCGACCTCACTCGAATAAAACAGCAACATGTATTGTTATTTATACACTTATTAAGATGAACACAATCAAACAACTACACTGAAAATACATACGTTGTCACTGCATCAGTCGCAACGGTGCCGCATGCGCACTTCATTGCCGCAGCGCTTGCGTGGCGCATCGCGTTAAATATTGTGCGTTAGTGAAATAACATCTTGATAATACTAAAACTCTAGGGATGTTTGTCTGTACCCAAAATATCTCAGAAATAATATACTTTATCTTAATTTTATTTTTTGAATATTTATTTTCATACTTACCTTCGGCAATGCAGTACACATTTTTGTGACATTTGGACCTCTATTTATTGACGAAAACGAGTAAACACACTTTATGTTTATTTCTTGACGAAAAAAAAAGAACATGGCTTCCATGACGCCAACACACACACACATACAGAATACACACACATACAGAATACACACATATAGAATACACACACAGAAACTGAATGTCATGGCATGTCAATCAGCACAAACACACGTCCGCTATCTGTGACATATACACACATATAGTCATCGCGCTTTCTCAGAAAAAAAAGTCGACTTTTTGACGTCCTCAATATTTTAATCATTTAGAAATATTTTTAACTGAATGTGATTTCAAAAATATAAGTTGTTTGTACAGTAAGTATTTATGTTTTAGTTTTCATTAAACAGACAATATTTTAAAGTTATTTAAAAATTATTTTCAAGTCTAATTTCCGTAAAAAATGTTTATCCATTTACTTTTGTTTTAAAATGAAAGAGAGGAGAAAGTGAAAGATGTATGTACGTGTACATGAAATGCACATGTGTGTGTGTTTGAAAGAGAGAGAGAGAGAGACAGACAGACAGACAGACAGATAGAAAGAGAGAGAGAAGAAGAGAGAAAGAGATAGAAAGAGAGAAAGAGAGAGAGAGGAAGAGAGATAGAGATAGAAAAAGAGAGAGAAAGAGTGAGTGAAGGGTTGTGTTGTCATGTATACGCACATACATCAATACACATGCGTACATCTTTTTTGTATGTACGTGTGCATGTGTGTTTGTGTGTGTGTGTGAGAGAGAGAGAGAGAGTGAGTGAGTGAACGTGTGTGTTCTCATGTATGTGTAAATGGCACTCTCTCCCTCCCTCCCTCTCTCTCTCTCTCACACACACACACATGCCCATTTCATGTACACGTTCATACATCTTTCATTTTAAAACAAAAGTAAATAAATGAAATTTTTTTTACGGAAATTAACGAACAAAACAAGCTGATCTGGATGACAGTTCTAAGAGTCAAAGCGAAAGATCGTCCCAAGGGAGCACTATTACAAAACTTTTTATCGAGTGCATTCAACGTGTCTCAGCTCTAAAGATTTCGCTGCTATTTCTAGCACACCCTGCTACCACGTAACAGCTATTTGCGACAAAGGACCAGAAATAATTATGTGGTAGCAGGGCATGCAAGAAATAGCAGCCAAATCTTTGCTTTTCCGGGGAGAGGAGCCGTTTACGCATGATGTTGATGTCACATTCGTTGAAAGCATTCGAAATAACCTGGAAAAGGGGAATAAACATGAAACAAAATTCCCTTGCTGGGAAACTCAGACTTTCTAGGTGACCAAATAAGTCAAGGGTAGTATAAACTGAAATTGAAGTGTTTGAGTTCAATTTCCGCGACCCCAGCGTTTCGCTTTGTGACCTCATTTGGGATCGCGACCCATAGTTTAAGAAGCGCTTCTTTAAACTAACAGGAAGTGAACTTTAGAATGTTTATACCCCTCCATAACCACCACTAACAAAAACATTACTAACACCGCCACTATCTCTGTCACCGCCGCCATCATCATTCAAAATTCAAACAAAGATAAGGCACTGTGAGTGTATGTGTGTGTGTGTGTGTGTGTGTGCATGTGTATGTATGCGCGTGTGCGTGTATGTGTGTATTGCAGCTGCTCATCTCAACGAGCAACGTGGGTCTGTTCAAGTGTTCTAGCCAGGGGAAAGACACAACAACAACTTCTTCCTCTTTAGAAGTATAGGCCGGTTAGATAAGCTTCCAGGAACCTCGGTCACTTACCGCTCAAATATTTTAGCATTAAGTTTTCTTTTTTTTTTCTGTGCTCCGGCTGTTAGTCATTTATCGTTTATACTCTTTAACATGTAGCCTAAGATATTAGTTGTTTCTCCAACATACCTTTTCTTCGTTCACATCTCATACGCTAGTCACATCCCATTTGGTATTCATTAAGATATAGTCTTCAGTTAGTCTTCAGTAGACCGAAACCGTTCATGGTCTTAAGGTCAATCTGATGTTTAGAATTAAAACACGTTTAGTAATGCCGATTGTTCTATTTGCTGACTCTCTTTGCGTTTCAAAGTTTCACTCTCTAAGGAGCTGTTTTAAATGGCCCCATTGAAGACAGATGTTACAGCTTTTCATACTTACTCAATGTTCTAACATACGTAAGTGGGCATCGTTATTTTCGACAGATAAAATATATCGGGGTTTCTGTTAGTCAAGGTTGACCATGCGGCTCTGTAGGTTTGGGCGAATGAGTCAGAACAGATACGACAAGTCACCTTGCCTAATCCTCTAAAAGTTCTGCCAGCCTACTGCTTTGAATTTACTATTTTATATTGACCCCAGAGAGAAGGAAAGGCAAAATTGACCTCGGCGTGAATTGAACTCAAATGGTAAAATAGTCATTCTGATTCGGTGCTTTGCGACGCTTCGTCCTTCTTTACGTTCTGAGTTCAAATTCTGCCGAGTTCGTCTTTGCCTTTCATTCTTTCGGTGTCGATAAAATAAGTACCAGTTTTAGTGATGGGGCTGATGTAATCGACTTATCTCCTCCTTCGAAATTGCTGACCTTGTGCCAAAATTTGAAACCAACATCTAATTAGGTTACCTATGAAGAAAACCAAACAATACCAAAGTAAATGACCAGCACAATCTATGAATCCACAACCTATTTCCACGTTACAAGAATGAAGAACATCTCAGAGTAACGAGACTTAAATATAAGAAATTCACAACTAAGCATAACATATGCGTATTCCGTTCAGCTGCCCAAACAGATATTAGTATGGTTTCGATACCTGGGCAGTACCATTCAATCCGGTAGTGTCCACAGCGTTAAAAATATAAACACGGCTTGGGAATCCTCCAGCTTATTACTACAAGAAACAATATAAGAGTAAATAAATAGTGATAACTTAAAGCTACATATTAATATTTGTAACAAAGAACTAATTTCGAAAAGGACATTAAGGCAATACAACAAACATAGACAACTAGATTCTTTGTTTCACAGTCAGTATCACATCAGGAACAAGATATCACATCCCAAAACAAGCCTAATAACGCCTCGGAACTATGCACTAGGAAAAGGACAATATCTCTGAAACAAGTTCATTACTATAAAATATATTAACGAAATAAATTGCTTATTTTAATAATACAAGGGGACTAAAATTAAACTAAATTAAGAATATATAGATAATTAAAACAAATAACTCTTCTTGACTACAAAGAGACTAAATAGTCCATTATAAACACACGGTGAACGAGCTTGTTACTTGGGAGCAATTCAAATTGCACTTAATTATAGAACGCATACACACATACATGTGTGTGTGTGTGGTTTAAATTGACAAATACACTTACAGACTATAAACATTGAACACTACTAAAACCAAAGACGCTACCGAAATAATTCTATCTACAGAGAAATTTAGAGAAACCATACTCACGTTTTAACTCTACGATGCCAAACACTAAAATGTCGATATCTGTCAACAGGCGTAAATCAATCCTAACTAACGAACGGAAGTGAAGTTGTACTCTATAGTGAATGACAACGACCCAGTGGAAATTACGTTGTACACAACAGGGAATAGCAACCAGACCCGTAAAACTGTAAACAGTGATTTTAACCTTACCTAGTTGAAAAAAAGAAAAAAAAGAAAAGAACACTCTTTACAGTTCCAGGCTCAACTATACATTCGAGATCATTCCATACTTTCTCAAAGCCTCACCTAAGCAACAGTTAAAACATTTAATCAACATTTTACTAATATAACTTTGTGTTTCCAAGCGAGTCTTTAACGTATTAACCTTTTCACTTTATATATACGTCCTTTCGTTTTGCGTGCGCGTGTGTAGGATGTTAACATTACAAAATGTCAACCCGCTGAACTTCTGGCTAGCACCTAGATATGAAACAACGTATCTTATTTTTACTGACCAAACCAAGTTAATTTCAGGCTTCGATATATTGAATATATAAAAAGAAAATTGTGTACGTATACTCAAGTGATGAAATGTTAGTGTAACCATGATGCTCTGGTGATATGATGAGCAACCTTTCTTTATTTGCATTGAATTGTGAATAAACAATTGCATTGTATAATGCAAAGCATGCATATTAATGCAAACACGCGAGCATAATTTTATTTTACACTGAAATTATTACGACATGAAGACGGCTGCGAAACGGCCGTGATCCTAACAATGTCAACTGGTTAGAATAAATATATTCATCTCTCATACCTTCCGACCTTTTATGGTTTATATTCATCATGAAGTAATTTCATTGATCAGATCTTCTGGATTTCAACTGCATAGACACACTGCTTTACTCTTCTCTGTATTTGATAATAATGTGGTCTGATAGCTGAGTCCGTTTGAGGAGCTAGTATAAGTTATGGATTCTTTGAATATATAATGAGAAGCCATTATTTTAATACTGCTATTCAAACATTATCATTTATTTATCTAGTTCATCCGTCTAGTCATGGTTTCTTAGAGACATTCGTATACAGATAGCTGCAACAGGTGGAATATATAAAATATGCAGAGCTAATTTTTATCGACATTTTAAATGTATTTAATATTTAAATCAATATTTCTAACCGAAAATTCGCTTCCATATGAAATTATTATTATTATTATTTGTTGTTGTTGTTGTTAAGGTGATGAGCTAGCAGAATCGTTAGCATGCCGGGCGAAATGCTTAGCAGTATTTCGTCTGCCGCTACGTTCTGAATTCAAATTCCACCGAGGTCGACTTTGCCTTTCATCCTTTCGGGGTCGATAAATTAAGTACCAGTCAAGTACTGGGGTCAATATGATCGATTGTTAATCAACTCACAAAAATCCAGGCCTTGAGCCTATTATTAGTTGAAATGATAATTATTATTATTGAGGTTTTTATTGTTGTTGTTGTTGTTAAGGCGGCGCGCTGGCAGAATCGTTAGTACGCTGGACGAAATGCTTAGCAGTATTTCGTTCGTCGCTACGTTTTGGGTTCAAATTCCACCGAGGTCGACTTTGCCTTTTATCCTAACGGGGTCGATAAAATAAGTATCAGTGAAACAATGGGGTCGATGTAATCGACTTATATCCTCCCCTGAAATAACTGGCCTTGTGCCAAAATTGTAAACCATTACTATTATTGCTGTTGTCATTGTCTATAGCAACTTGATCTTTGAAAAGATAAATGATTTATTGTTCATAAATCTCCGTTTGCAATAAGCCGTCAATTCTTCTGCTGGTTTTGTTGCAGAGACAGAGTGAAAGTTATAATATACACAAGTACTACTACTACTACTACTACTACTTGAGTCATATCACCAATCTGAGTAAATTAAAAGAGTTTCTGGCGGAGAATCAAAGACTCCAATACAGGTTAGGGATTTAGTTTGCTAAAAGCTTCTGTTTTCAGACTGGGGAATAATAAAAAAAAAACCCCATTAAAGTAAAGATGATTTAGCTTTTATGGTGCTCGCTGATCTCCGCAGTGTTCCGGAACGTTTCTTTTAGTCATTCTGAACGGCTCCATCCACTTCAAACCTGTTTCTAATTCGAGTGATGTTAAAGCGCGTAGGTGGATCCGTAGGAAACTTCCTTCTAAACTGTCTTTGTACTTCGACTCAATTTTGAAATTTCTAGTAGCATTTTAGGATAAATTTTCTTTGTTCAAACTTAGTCTAGCTCTTTTCATTATTTGTAATGGGTTAAAAGTCAAAGGGAATGAATATTGACGTGTCAGGTGTGAATGCGTGGATACACGGTTTGAGAACAGCTTGCATATATATTTCTATGAATGTGTGTGCGTGCGTGTGCGTGTGAGTGAGTGTGTGTGTGTGTCTGTGTGTGTGTGTGTGTGTGTGTGTGTGTGTGTGTGTGTGTGTGTGTTTGAAAGGTGAACTGACAGTCATTAGAGCGTTGCGTTCTGTATTCAAATTCCGTAGAGGTTGACTTTAGCTTTCATTTTTTTCAATATTTGCAAATAGTCTTGTACTGGGGGCGATTCTTGTTTCTTTTTGAAAAAAAGTCTGTTTTATGTCATCTGAGCTCCACCTGGAATGTATGCATCCATATATGTATTTATACACTGCATCCATATGTGTATTTAAACACTGCATCAACATACACACATATTAGTTATTTTTCGGAATGTATCACTGACAGTTCCACAGATGAGATTAATACATTCAAGATGCCTACGTCTAAGATGTTAACATCAGTATGCTACGACAGAGGCTGCATGCTTTTGTTAGCATTTATACATCAATATATACACAGACACAAACTCACAAACGCACGCACAGGTACACACACAATATTAGAAGTTATCTCTAATTGAGACAACGAGGTTTGTATATATATCTGACCGAAAATCTGACTGACTGCGTGTATTCGTTAAACCATTGTTTAAAGATAGTTGTGGTGATCCCGGTATAATTACTACCGATCCCATCACACAGGGTTAAAGCTGCGCTACATATATATAACCATCATTGTGAAGCACAATATTCTAAGGGGGTAAGCTAAAGTTTTAAGGCTTATTTTCTTTCGAATTATATATATATATATATATATATATATATATATATATATATATATATATATATATATATAGAGAGAGAGAGAGAGAGAGAGAGAGGGAGAGACAGAGAGAGAGACAGAAAGAGAGAGAGAGAGACACACACACACACAAAACTTACTTGGAAAAGGATACGTGGCGTTCGATCATATAATAATATAAATAATATATAAATATATGCATATATCCATACATATATGTACATACCTACATATATGTATACATACATTCATATATGGGTACAGGACATAAAAAAAAAACGTTAACACAATGAGAAACGAAAACATAGAAAACGAACTTTTTTCGAACAACGAAAAAAAACAGAGAAATATATATATTGCCTTCGAAACGCGTAGTAGATGAAACAGGGACAACTGACGAAGGGGTATACTCTTTATGTTGCATGTCTCGTTTCTCTGTTTTGTTTCGTTGTTCGAAAAATGTTCGTTTTCTATATTTTCTTTGTTTCTCCGGGCGGAACAGCCACCAGCAAAATCGATTATATATATATATATATATATATATATATATATATATATATATATATATATATATATATATATATATATATATATATATATATACATATATATATATATATATATATATATATATATATATATATATATATATATACAGAGGCACACACACACACACACACACACACACACACACACACACACACACACACCCACACACACACGCACACACATATATATATAGAAATATATACGACGGGCTTCTTCAGTTTCTGTCTACCAAATCCACTCACAAGGCTTTAGTAGGCGTGTATGCATATATATTTACATGAACATTTACGTGCGTGTATTGTGTATATTCTTCTTCTTCTTATTATTATTATTATTAGGTCCGTTGGTGCTTTTGAACGTCACATTGGGCAATCAGTAATCGCCAATTATCTCCGTCACTGGCCTACCGGTATACTTCTTCCCGGGTGATGTTCAGTCTGCGTAGGTCATCTTTGAAGGTACTACGCTATGTCTTCCTTGGCCAGCCTCTTTTTCCTTTACCTTCCAGCGCATCCTGCCCATTGCTGTTTTGACAAGCCTCTCCTCTGGCAGTCTTATTATGCGGCCAGTCATTCTCATTTGTCGTTCGGTTACAATTACATGCAGGGGTCTTACTCTTGCTGTTCGGAGAATGGCTTCATTTGTCACTCTGTCTCGATAAGTGATTCTTAAGATTTCTCTGAGGTACTGCTGATGAAATACGTCGAGTTGGCGTGTGAGTTTTGCTGTCATTTATTGCTCGATCTTATGAAAAAATTTGCGCCTAGTTGCATTATAAATGTTAGTTCTAAGTTGCACGAATTAGTTCGCGGTCCGCTGGATTTCACCCTTCACGGAGAAGGCTCAAATGTTAAACAGAGCAAACTTGAGGGTTACGTCGTGAGTAAATTAGCAAATATCTACCATAGTCGATTCCTCAGTGAAGAACTTACTGGGACGAAAATCACCATTAACGCCATGCACCCGGGTCTTACAGGAACAAACATAAATAACATAAATGTGAAGAATCTTGTTAAGCGTAATGTCAACATCATAATCCGTCGTTTGTCTGTTTGGTTAGGTCGTTCACCAGAAGATGCAGCAAAAATTTCGATTTATATAGCTGTCGACCCTGAATTGACCGAAGTAACTGGAGAGCATTTAGGAAACGTTACTAAACAAACAAAAAGTTTGTCTAATTTAGCTCTTGACAAAGAGCAAGCGAAAAAGATGCGGGAAATCAGTTTCTTAGCTTGTAAAGACTATTAAGATTTGCCTGAAGATATAGCGAAGATAGAAATAGGAGCTTTGCAGAAAGACAGTGTACAAAAGAAAGAAGATGTTGATAAGGGATTTTCGTCGTCCAAAACTGAAACGAAAACAAATTTAGAAAATAGTTGTTGGCATACATCTAAAAGCTCCAAGTAAATCAACAAAAGCAGAAGAAGAAGAATCATTGGTAGAAGCAGCAGCCACAACAGTCGCGGCGACAGCATCAATAGCGTCAGCTGAAACAGCAGCAGCAAATGTGACATCAGTAGAAGCAGCAGAAAGAATTAAAGCCGCAACAGTTGAATCAACGAACGTGTCAGCTTCTGAAATACATACCATTTCTGAGTCAGATTTACCTACTCCACCTTGTTCTTTCACACCTTCACTCGACGCCATTAATAATAAAAACTTAGAGGAGATTGAAGACCTTTCTTCTAACGTTTGTTCTTCAACGAACGAGAGCAAAGAAACAGTACAGGAAGCGATTTACAAACCACTGATTCTTCCAGAAATTACTGAGTCAAACGAACACTACCCAACACTAGATGGCGATACTAACTTGAATTGTGACACAACAAACGCCTGTTCGGATCGTACTCGCCTTTAATTATCTTCGATAATGCTGAAAACTCGGATAACATTTATGAGGAAGAAACGTTTTAAGTGAAAAGAACTTCAATTGGATGTGATTAGAAAAGGAAATATAAAAGAAACGTTTCTACAAAATTTCTTTCTTCTTTATTATTCTTTCTCGCCACTTAATCTAATATATTCCTCGCACAAGACACACATACATCTACGCACATATGTTTATACATACAAATATTCATAGACACTCATGTAATTTGAAATGTGCACTGGAAGGTGTGACATGTTACTAAATGTTTTGAGTAAGGTTGATAAGTTCTATACCCCAGCCCTAAGTCTGACGTAGTTTAACTTCGATTTATATGGCTGTCGACCCTGAATTGACCGAAGTATCTGGATCAGTAATATTTCTTAGTAATCTTAATTTATACCCGAACTAATATATATAATGACTATAAAGAAAGTTGACAATTTATTTTTTTATCTCTTTTTAAACCAAATAATACAATATCACATAAGCATTTTATAAGCATTTAATAATGTTTCTTTCTTTCCTGGAAACTCGCCGCGTACTGGCAGCTGATGGCTCGCGGACCACCACTTTGGGCAGCATTGGGTTAGATAACCTTTGTTATTACATAAGTCGATAGGCCCTGCTACACAGCTCAATGTATTCCACACACTTCGTCAACTTCGTCTTCTGTGTTTCTTACACACACACACATGCATACCTAAATAGCTGCATATATACACATGCAAATACAAACATTTATGCATACACATGTGTATATTATTATTTGCGCATTGGATTGGCAGAATTCTTTTATTGTCAAACAAAGCGTCTTGCAATATTTTTTTTAATTTCGAGTTCATGTTCTGTTGCGATTTCTTTTACCCCTCATCCACTTGAAAGTACAGGCCAAGTCTTGGGGCGGGGGTGGGGCGATGTAATCGCATAATCCTTTCCTTTCAACGTTGCTGGCCTTGTAACCAAATTAGAAATGAGTATTATTAATTTGATTATTAAGGCGGTAGGCTGGCAGAAAATTGCTTAACAGCATTTTGTCCACCTTTATGTTCTAAACTCAAATACCGTCGAGGTCGACTTGGCTTCCATGCTTTCGGTGCTGATGAAATAAGTACCAGTCAAATACTAGGGTCGACGGAATCGATTCCCACCTTCCCTCAAAATCTGCTGGCCCTGTGTCATAGTATGATACCATTTTATGATGATTATTTTCCAACTCTCCTGATCTTACGTTTTGCACAGTCACTTTGTAGTTGCAGTTTTGCTTTTTCCTTATATTCATAACAAAATAAATTCGTTTCCCAAGTATAAAAACAAATTTATTTTTCCTTCTTCAGAAAAGTATTTTCTGTCGTAATTTTATCATATTCTTGATTTAAACGCAAGTCTACCTGATTCCATCGTCTTTTGCAATAAATTTTTTGAATGACGGGTTTCGTTTCCAGATAGAATAAGACAATAGTTCTTGGAATGAAAAATGAAATAAAGATTTTTTTCCATATGAATGAAGCTTCCAAATGAATGAAATGAAAAGTGGTAAATATTTATGACTGTCTTCAGTATAATAGAGAAATATGAAAAGCAGTCTGTTCCTAATCCCAATCGATATTGCATCCAAAATTCTATTGTGGTCTGTTGAGTGAGACAACTATTAAGATGTATTTCTTTTAAGCGTTTGCCTTCTCTGTTCAAATCCTGCCGTAAAATTTGACAATTTTTTAGCATGTAAAAATAGATATGCCAAGTGTATATGACCTTTTGCGCATGTGCAAATTCTTATTTAGTTAACTCTCAAATAATATTTTTGTGGAAATTCGCTGTTGATTAATTTGATGTCTTTCATAAAGGAAATCTGAGAATTCGTACCCTTGTTAACGATAAAATGGCCTGTTCATAACCAAGGACTTTAGTTTTCATTAACTCTTCCTTATTCAAAATTCTTTTCTGCAAATAATCATCATAAGATTTCACATTCTCTTTTCTCGATAGGTAGTGGAAATATTGTGGAGGCGCAATGGCCCAGTGGTTACGGCAGCGGACTCACGGTCATAGGATCGCGGTTTCGATTCCCAGACCGGGCGTTGTGAGTGTTTATTGAGCGAAAACACCTAAAGCTCCGGCAGGGGATGGTGGCGAACCCTGCTGTACTCTTTCATCACAACTTTCTCTCACTCTCCCTTCCTGTTTCTGTTGTGCCTGTAATTCAAAAGGTCAGCCTTGTCACGCTGAATATCCCCGAGAACTACGTTAAGAAGGGTACACGTGTCTGTGGAGTGCTCAGCCACTTGCACGTTAATTTCACGAGCAGGCTGTTCCGTTGATCGGATTAACTGGAACCCTCGACGTCGTAAGCGACGGAGTGCCAACAAACAACAACAGTGGAAATATTGTAAAAGCTAACGAGAGATGAGTTAAAGTAATCACCGAAATAAAGATCACCAAAATATATTTTTCATAAGTGGTTTGGAAATTGACAAGTGTCTAATCTTTAAATGATATATAATACTGAAATATTTCAGAGTGAACAACACTCAACAACATAATTCTTAAGAATATACCAAACACAACATCAGTATTACGTTGTCAATGTTTTGTTTTTATCGAAAAATTAAGATTTGGAATTTGTATTTCTAAAATAGATGATAACATAACATGGCAGTTTTCTTTGTTTGTTTTCACATAGCGGAACCATAACTCTACCCTTTATCCAGAGTATTTATCTTACGGTTCTAGGTGCTTTCTAAAGACGAGGGTAACATAAATTACAGTGGAAGTGGTTATAGTTTCTAAAGACTAGAACATATAACTTACTGCTTCAGCATGACCTGTTTCAGAGCATGGAGTTACGACATCTATTGTTACTCAATCTGTGGTGTGGTAGATTAGTGGGTCGTTAGAGCGTTGATGTGTCTTTCGCCAATAGCAAAAGATACTTGCCCAACTACGTGACTGCGAAGCGAATTCCTAGAGCGAAGGGAATGCATATCTGATTATAGCACTTCACTCCAGGAATTAAGGATTTTTACCAACTACAACAAATTTCTGTTTGAATAATTTTTAATAGAGAATACCTCTTCCCTTGAATACATTAGATGTCTGCTTCATAGTATGGTAGGGATAATAATCTCTGTCGTTTGGGGTGTTACTTAGATATTTCTCGTTCTATTTATATTATGCTCATGATGGTTTCTCGTTCGAGGAACCTAGACCAAATTAATGCGAAAAATGGACGTAACGATACAGAGAATAAACAGACAATAATAAATATGATACACAAATTATCTTTCATGAATTTACAAATAAAGGATAATATGTTAAAAGTTTGAAAATTTGAACAATACCGTTAAGAATAACAATAATACATTTTGCAAAACGCAAAAAATAAAAAAAATGTGTTTTATGAACGAAAGTTTTCTATTAAGCAGCACAGATCGAGATTATCTACAGTTCTTTCGTTTACTAAGAACTGAGAGACAATGGATATGAGTGGTCTAACAGAAAAAAGTTACATAGCGGGGATATATGACCATAGAAAATGTCTTCTTGCCTGAGCAAAGAGGAGGGTGATATATTTCTGTATATCTAATACACAGGGTTTTTTTCTTATGCTCTCAAAGATTTGTTGGAGGCAGGTCGAATGGGTTGTGAAGCGATATCTCTTCTGTCAGTTGGACTACGGCTTACGGGGTCGCATTTCTGGTGTTCAAAACAAAACGAAACAATACATTAGGCTAACTTACAACATGAGCCTGCACATGGGATCGTGTCACTAGAGTCACTTTGAAGGAAAATTGATGTCAGTCCTTGGCAGTGGGAACTTTTTTGTTAGAATACGGGTAGGTAGGATGATGAGCGCCGAAGTGACAAGAAATGATATTTAATCCGATGAGTTGAACGTGGGCATGCAGGTGCTAATGACCCCTTAATTGATTAACCACAATAAATTTATATATTAGTGAATGAGGACATTGGTAATATCCCTTCAGCTGATGAAATTGTGTAGATAAACGAGAGGGTGACATGAAGCCTTCTTGTTGCATTATATCATGCACTGAAGTAGTTAAGGATTCTTCTTAGTATTTATTCATGGATTTTATTAACTTCTGCGAGAAGTTGATAAGAAATATCTTCCATGGCAGACTTTTAGAAATTTTAGATGATCGCATATTTCTCTTTTCAAATGATGTATTGCCATAGGTTATATGAAACCATAGACATTTGTCCATGTTCATAATAGAAAAATGACATTTATACACA
>NC_142936.1:43119829-43127329 GCF_046866305.1 Octopus bimaculoides
AAAATAAAATGTTAATTTTTACTATGTTACTATGTACTCTTTTTTCTAACACTCAACACTAAACGGATTTATATACACGTATATGTGTGTATGTGTACATATACGTATTTTTATGTATATAGGATTTATTATTAAGAAACTAAAATCTATTTATAATTTACTCTGATTTAAGGTCAGTTACTTTAATCAGGCAAGATTGAATGAATATCTTATATTGACCGTACACCGTTTAAGTCGATTCTCATTTTCGAGAGTGACGGTTGATAGTCTGTACTGTGTCGTTGCGGATTGTGCTGTAACTGAATGGATTTTGCAACTGTTGAGTAGGTCAGGGCAAACCATTTTGATTTTCAGGTATCAGAATACCTTACATCGGTTTTGGTATGCAGACATTGATAGCTATGCATAATCCATGAGCTCTATGACTTATCAAAGAAATAGTTTTCAGTGTCAGCAAATATACAATATTTCAGATCTTCAGTTCAGCGATATCAATGGCTGTTTCAAATTCTAGAACTTTTCATTCAAGCTTAATTACCAATCTCCAACTTCAATAGAGTATGGAGCCGTTCTGTCCACAATACTTCAAGTTATCGTTTATTTTAGTTTCCAAATGAATTTGGACAATGAAGTGAATTTATATAAGTCCCTCTATCTGAGTGACTGTATGTGCTTGTTATATCTTTATCTAAAGATATTTACGGTGAACTCAATATAATCCTTATCGATACCATGAGTCAGTGTTAAGGTTGCTCTTCTTGTATCACAAACTTAGAGAGATACAATATTCTGAGTGAAAAAAATTGTTTTATTGTAAATACAAATGAATGTTTGGAGTACAGAAGGATGTTTGTGTGAATGTTCCTTAGATTATTGCGTAAAATTTCGCCCCCCACACACGCACACACAATAAATAAATAAATATATATACTTACTTCCGTTACACATAATATTTTTACTCAGGGACTTGTAGATCCGACACCGTTCGGTAATTGGTGCGCATTCAAAGTCAGTGAACTGTAATTTTACGAAACCGGTATGCCATTGAATCTCTTTAACAATTCACAATAATGACTTTTATTCCTAAGATATATATATTTATATACTATAGCGTCAGTCACACCAAAGCCTTGTGAGTGGATTTCGTACACGGAAATTGAAAGAAGACAGCCTCTATATGTGTATATTTATGTGTCTGTGCGAGTGTGTATCTGTGTTTGTACTCTCACTATCGCTTGACAACCGATGTTTGGCAAAACACTCCTATAGAATAAGTACTAAGCTTACAAAGGATAAATCCTGGGGTCTATTTTTTTTCAACTAAAAGCGGTGCTCCAGCACTGCCGCAGTCATATAACTGAAACAAGTAAAACAATAAAAAACTATGCCATTTTAATTCCGAGCAACGCCGGGTATCTCTGCTAGGACACACCCACCCACGCCCACACACCCACCCACACACATATATATAATTATATTTATATATATATATATATATATAGATAGATAGATAGATGCATACATATTGCGTATTCGTAGGAATTTAAGATAAAAACAGCAGAAAAAGACAAACTGTGTTTTCCCAACAATTTTTTAATGGTAAAATTTAATTCAATAATTTTATTGTTTCATTCAATAGTAAATAGCTATATATGTATAAAATTGTTCTTAAATATTTCTACGTCATAAAATTTTTTTTTTTTTCTATTTTCCAGGCTTGATATTCTCATCAATAATGCAGCGATTGGAGTAACTGATAATGAAAGGTCCAAACAAGGTTTCGACTTGACTTTCGCTACAAACTACCTCGGCCATTTTCTGTTGACTCATCTATTGCTCGATCTTATTAAAAAATCTGCACCTAGTCGCATTATAAATGTTAGTTCAAAAGTGCACGAGTTTGCTCCCTCACCGCTTGATTTCACCCTTCACCGAGAAGGCTCAGATATAAAATACAGCAAACTTGAAGGCTATGCTGTGAGTAAATTAGCTAATATTTACCATAGTAAATTCCTCTGTGATGAACTTACTGGGACGAAAGTCACCATTAACTCCATGCACCCGGGTTTTGTACAAACGAACATTATGAATAGGAATGTGAACGATATGTGTAAACGTTTGGTCAACATCATATGCGCCTACACATCTGCTTGGTTTGGTCGTTCACCAGAAGATGCAGCAAAAACTTTGGTTTATATGGCTGTCGAACCCGAATTGTCCGAAGTAACTGGAGAGTATTTCGAAAACGTTAGCATACAAACAAAAAGTTTGTCTAGGTCAGCTCATAACAAAGAGCAAGCGAGAAAGATGCGGGAAATTAGTTTCCTAGCTTGTAAAGACTATTTGGATTTACCTGAAGATATAGTCAAGATAGAAGAAGTAGGAGCTTTGCAGGAAGACAATATAAAAAAGGAAGAAGAAGGTACTCAAGAGGGATTTTCTGAAGCGAAAACTGAAACGAAAACAGATACAGAAAATAGTTGTTCGCATACACCTACAGCTCCATGTGAATCAACATTACCAACAAAAGCAGTAGAAGAAGAAGCACCAGCAGCAGCAGCAGCAGCAGCAGCAGCAGCAGCCACAGCGGTTGCAGCAACAACAGCAGCAGCAGCAGTGACGGAAGTTGACGCAGCATCAGCAGAAGTAGCAGAAACAATTAAAGCCGCAACAGCTGAATCAACGAACGTGTCAGCACCTGAAATACGTACCATTTCTGAGTTAGATTTACCCACTCCACCTTGTTCTTTCACACCTTCACTCGACGCCATCAATAATAAAAACTTAGTGGAGATTGAAGACCTTTCGTCTAACGTTTGTTCTTCAACGAATGAGAACAAAGAAACAGTACCGGAAGCGATTTACAAGCCACTGATTCTTCCAGAAATTACTGAGTCAAACGAACACTACCCACCAGCTGATGTCGATCCTAACTTGAATTGTGATCCAACAAACGCTTGTTCGGATCGTACGAGCAGCAGTCGCGAGGACTCTCCTTTAATTACGCTCGATGATGCTGAAAACTCGGATAACCTTCACGAGGAAGAGACGTTTTAAGTAAAAAAAAAACCTCAGTTGATTGTAATTAGATAACTTTTATAGAAACACTGGCCTCTCCACTCAATGCAACATGTTCCTTACACAACATATACATACACGCACACACTTATATTTATACATGTAAATATGCACACACTCACGCACACGTACACACACAAACGTATGTATATATGTATGTTTCAAAAGGTGCACTGGAAGGCGTGACATGTTACCAAATGTTTTGGGTAAGTTACCAAGTTCCACACTAACCCTTATTATTCCAGTTAAGCTTGTGTGCGAGATCAGCGCAAATATATATCTATACAAAAAACAAACAAATAGCATGACCTCTATGTTATGCTTTACGTAACGCACAAGTGTCCAGTAAGCCCACAACCGTTATAACACAATGCAGTTGACTTCATCAGCATTAAGCTTTCAGTGTTCGTTTTATATGTATATATATATATATATATATATATATATATATATATACACACATATAGATGCATGCATACATACATACATACATATAAATAATATACTCACAAGCATACTCATACACACATACATACATACATACATACATACATTGGTATCTGTTATCATTAGAGGCAGTGCATTGGCAGACCCTTATATCATTGGATAAAATGACTTGCGATTTTTCTTTGGGTTTTCAAATTTCTGCGTTCAATTACCGTCGAGATTAACTTTATCTCTCATCCGCCTGAAGTCCATAAAATAAGTACCAGTTACAGACTAGGGTTGATGTAATCGACTAATCCCGCCCCCACCAGGCTTTGTGCCTTTAGTAGAAAGGATTATTATTATTATTATTATTATCACTATTATTATCATTATTATTATTATTATTGTTCTGTTCTAATGTTTTGCAGCATCAGTCTGTAGTTAGTAGTTTTATTATATCCACGAAAAATAAATTCCTTTTCCACACATAAAAATAAGGTTTTTTCTTTCCACTCTAAACTATTTTCTGTCACTATTTTATCATATTACTGATTTAAACGCAAGTCTCCTTGATTCCATCGTCTTTTGCAATAAATTTTTGAAAGATGAATTTCATTTTCAGATAGAATAAAGCAATAGTTTTTGGAATGAAAAATGGAATAAAGATTTCTTCCATATGAATGAAGCTTCCTATTGATTGGGGGGAAAAAAAAACGAGAAATGGTAAATATTTATGATCGTATTTAGAATAATAGAGAAATATGAAAAGTATCCGGTTGCTAATCTCAATCGATATTGCATCCAAACTTTTACTCTGGTCTGCTGAGTGACAGAACTGCTTTCCCTACTCAAATCCTGCTATCCGTCGATTTTTACATTTATCCCACTAGATTGGATAAAATATGTGACAATTTTTTATTATATTTTTATTACATATTTTTTTTTTGCGCATGTTAAAAATTCATATTGTGTTAGCACAAGAATAACACTTTTAAATTTTGAGATTCCCTGTTCACAAAATTGTTGTGGTATCGTACTTCGTAAGGAAGATTTTACATATTGTATCCTGTTAGCAATAAAATCATCTGTTCATGACCAATAATCTTCACTAGTTTTCATTAAATCTTCATTATTCAACCCACTTCTCTCAAATTAATCATCATGAGAAGTCACACCTTTGCTATATGTAGGGGAATATTGTATAACTAACGAGAAATGAGTTAAATTCTTCTCTAACTAGATAGCACTCCAATATATTTTCCACAGCAGACCCGAATTTTAACAAGGGTTCTGTCTTTAAACAACCCGTTCAATGATATAATGCTGTAGAATATATCAATTTGAATTTATATGCAATGTGAATGAAGCAGCGCGGAGGCGCAATGGCTCAGTGGTTAGGGCAGCGGACTCGCGGTCATAGGATCGCGGTTTCGATTCCCAGACCGGGCGTTGTGAGTGTTTATTGAGCGAAAACACCTAAAAAGCTCCACGGGGCTCTGGCAGGGGATGCTGGCGAACCCTGCTGTACTCTTCCACCACAACTTTCTTTCACTCTTACTTCCTGTTTCTGTTGTGCCTGTAATTCAAAGGATCAGCCTTGTCACACTGTGTCACGCTGAATCTCCCCGAGAACTACGTTAAGGGTACACGTGTCTGTGGAGTGCTCAGCCACTTTCACGTTAATTTCACTTGCAGGCTGTTCCGTTGATCGGATCGACTGGAACCCTCGACGTCGTAAGCGACGGAGTGCCAACAAAAATGAATGAAGCAGCAGGGGGAGATAAGAAGAGAAATAGATAATTACAATACAGTAACAAATATGACAAGTATAAAAAGAAAAAGATAGTAAGATCGGAGTAATAACTACAAATAAAATATAAAACCTTTTCGTCAGACAATTTCAAATCAACGAATTGTTTGACGTTGTTATTAAGGCGGTGAATTAAGACGGCGAGCTTGCAGAGTCATTGGAACGCTGGACGAAATACTTAACAGAAGTTTCTGTTGTGGGTAGACATTATAACATGTACTGGCGCTCTATCAGTTACGACTACAGGGGTTCCAGTTGATCCGATCAATGGAACAGCCTGCTTATGAAATTAACGTGCAAGTGGCTGAGCACTTCACAGACACGTGTACCCTTAACGTAGTTCTCAGGGAGATTCAGCATGACACAGTCCGAGAAGGCTGGCCCTTTGAAATACAGGTATTTACTCATTTTTGCCAGCAGAGTGAACTGGAGCAACGTGATATAAACGGTCTTGCTCAAGGACACACTGTGTTGCCGGGAATTGAACTCACGACCTTGCGATCGTTAGCCGAATACCCTATCCACTAAGCCACGCGCCTTCACTTTTAACATATATAAATGTGATAATAAAATATATTTATATAATATAGGCTCAGGTATGGTAAAGTGGTTAAGAAGCTTGCTTGGCATCCTAGTTTCGGGTTCAGTCCCACTGTGTAGTAATTCATATACACGAGCGGGTAGCCAAAAGAAACCAGGATTTGCAATATCATTTTATACACTTAATTTTAGATGTTTACACATTTATCGCCTTCAGAGTATTCTCCATTTGAAGCAATGCATCGGTCCAGACGCATTTTTCACTGTTCGAAGCAGTCCTGGAACTCTTGCAAAATGATGTCTTTTAACGTCTCCATCGTTTTTTTTCTTCACCTCTTCCACATCCACAAAATGTTTTCTTTTTAGGAATTTTTCAGTCGGGGGAATAAAAAATGGCGCATTGGAGCATGATCAGGTGGGTAAGCGAGGTCATACCCTTTTTAGCCAAGAACAGTCTCACGCTGAAGGTGGTGTGCACAGTAGCATTGTCGTGATGAAACCACTACCCTCCGCTTTGCCACTGGTTAGGGCGTTTTCGTCTCACCGTGTCTCGCAAATGCTTCAGAACTGCCAAGTAAAATGTCTGGTTTACGGTTTGACGTGGAAGAACAAATTCTGTATGGACAATTCCTTTTGCATCGATGAAATAAATCAGCATCGTCTTGACATTGAACTTCACTTGATGCGCTTTCGGGGATGGGGTGTGGTGATATTGAATGCTTCATTGACTTGATTGCTGCTTCGTTTCCGGTCGTAGCTGTAGAACCAAGTTTCGTCACCATGGATGACCTTTGAATAAAGGTCTGGATCAACTTTCTTCTTTCAGTTCACGACACGCGTTTAGTCGTGGCTGATTTTGATCTTCCTTGAGAAAGCGAGGTACAAATTTTGCTGCAACTCTTTTCATTCGCAATTCCTCGCTCAAAATTCGTTGGCAGGAGCTTCAAGACACACTAGTCATACCAACAAGTTCGTCAATTGTTCGGCGACGGTCTTCCAAGATCAGTTCATGAATTTTCATGATGTTTTCATTCATACGGGAGGTCGACGGTCATCCTGAACAAGGTTGGTCTTCAAGCGACAAGTGACCATTCCTAAGACGTGAAAACAACTCGTAAACTTACGTGTTGCTCATGGCAGCGTCCTTGTAAGCTGTTTGAAGCATGAAAGCTATTTCGACCGCCGTTTTCCCCAGCAGAAAACAAAATATCACGGAAGCACGCTGTTCCTTCGTACCAGCCATCGCAAAAATCGACGAACACGGAAGAAGCACTGCAAAACAAAAACGCACCACGTGACAGTACTACTGTATACGACGGCGCCGGTCGGCAGACTGACGCTTAAGGGTTATATCAAGTGGCTTCTAGCGGTGAAAGCCTAAATTACAACGGGCTCGTCCTATGGAGAACGTTTTTGATTAATTTTGGGTAACCGCATTTTATATATATATTCATTATATATATAAAGCATCGAGCACTCCGTAGTAAATATAAAGAAAACTTTCAGGAACAATAGTGATTTATTGAGACGAAATGTTGCGGATTATTTTTCTTTATCGGAGAACGATGAGTAGAAAAAAGTTCTTTTCATATTCCACGGTAAGCGACCAAGGTTGCCGAGCGTGCGAAAAACAATTCAAGAGT
>NC_142936.1:43132329-43147329 GCF_046866305.1 Octopus bimaculoides
CTCCTGCCCTGAAATTGCTGGCCTTGTGCCAAAATTTAATATCAGTGATAACAAGGGTTTATGCTAACACTAGTACTTATTAGCAGTAGTTTATATTAGTGGTGGTTTCCATTAACATTGATTATTATTAGCACTGGTTTCTCCTACCGCTAGTTTATATTAACATTGGTCCGTGTTAACACTGGCTTATGTTAACTCTGTTTTATGTCAATATCGGTTATTGGTTTCAATTGATACTAGTTTGTATTAACCCTGATTCCAAATTTTGGCACAAGGCCAGCGAGTTCGGGAGAGGTGGATAAGTTGATTACATTGACCCCAATGCTCAACTGGTATTCATTTTAACGAACCCGAAAGGATGAAAGGCAAAATCGACCTCAGAACTTAAAGACGGGCGAAATATCTTTGAGTATTTTGTCTGATGTGCTCACGATTTTGCCAGTTCGTTACCTTAATATTACCAACGTTTATCAATATTAAGTAAACAGATTACCTGTGATGTAGATTTTCAGCGTTCTTCAGTTTTCCCCGCTTAGGTTTTCCTTGTATGCTTTTTTTTCTTTGAGCCTTTTATTTCTTCTTTCTGGTACTTTTAATAGAACGATGGTTTCTCAAGTAGTTTTGTTTCTTCATGTTACATGTTTTGGTAACCAGTTTAGAACATTGGTGCTTTCCATTTGATGGCTCTTTAAATATTTTTGCTATTTGTTATATTCATATCTGTTATTTTGTTTCCTGCTGTTCCTATTTATTTCTTTTTAAAACAGCTGCCCATATGTTCTCCATATTTCTTTCTCAAAAAATATCTTTTATTTCCTGTCGTTTACGATGCATTAATTTCTATTTGGTTTGATCATGTTCTTGCTAAAATCCTTCGGGATTGATGATGATCTTTTTGCTTAGCAGGCGCAGAAGTGGCTGTGTGGTAAGTAGTTTGCTGACCAACTACATGGCTCCGGGTTCAGTCCCACTGCGTGGCACCTTGGGCAAATGTCCTCTACTATAGCCTCGGGCCGACCAAAGCCTTGTGAGTGGATTTGGTAGACGGAAACTGAAAGAAGCTCGTCGTATATATGTATAAATATATATATGTGTGTGTGTGTGTTTGTGTGTCTGTTTTTGTCTCCCCAACATCGCTTGACAACCGATGCTGGTGTGTTTACGTCCCCGTAACTTAGCGGTTCGGCAAAAAGAGAGCGATAGAATAAGTACTAGGCTTACAAAAAATAATTCCTGGGGTCGATTTGCTCGACTAAAGGCGATGCTTCAGCATGGCCGCAGTCAAATGACTGAAACAAGTAAAAGAGTAAAAGAATTCAAAGAAATATCTTTGTATCCTATCATGACGAATTCCCTTACTATTCATCAAAATGCTTCTTATATCAAAATTTCTTTGTTTTTTTGACGCAGTATAGCTGAATAGTTAAGAAGTTCTCTTTGGCACCACGAGATCTCGGGTTCGATTTTACTGCATGAGATATTGGGATATTGGGTAGATATCATTTTCTATAACCTGGGGTCGATGCGTACACATGAATAAAATTGGTTTCATGGAAACTAAATGGAAGGTCCATTTAGTAATTCAAAAGGTATGGCCGCGACATACACTGTCACACTGATTCTTCCTGAATATCATATTAGGGGTACGTTAGCGAATTTATTTGATCGAACAGCTGAAGCGTCATCGTCGAACGACGAAGATCCGCCACTATCATATTGTATATCTGTAGTATTTGTATTTATTTTTGTCTATTGTCAGTGTTGATCGCATTAAAAATTCTCCGAACTTTCGTTGTTCTCTACCATAAAACTACGCTTAATACCCAAGTTTATTTTGTAGGTCTAGTTCTTTCTGTGCAATAAGCTTTGTGGGAAGTAACTACTGCCTTTCCGACAACGACGGTCACTATATATATATATATTTATATATATATATATATATATATATATATATATATATATATACATAATATATATACATTCTGGGTATGCTAATGTTCAGATTTGTGCCAGTATGTCTTTCATTTTCTAGTCTACTATTTTTTTTTTTTTGTGGTTATTATTTTATCGCTAAGTTTTATGCTTGGGTGAATCTTCGGTTCATCCATAAAATATCTCCTATCGATTTTAGCTCTAAAACTATTTCCACATTTATCTTCATATTCATAACGTTCGTCTTTAATCGTCTATACATACATCTTATAATTTCCGTAGTTCTGCTTTGGCTTTTGTTGATCAATATTCTCTAGGTCTGCTGGGATTTAGTTTCATTATGCTTAATTTGTTTCAGTTTTGCATGTGCTAGATTATATTTTAAGGAATTATGTTTTCCGTCTTTATAGCTGTTATGGATTTGTTAGCATCATATACATCGGCCTTTCGCAGTAAGAGTAATAAAAGATTAGTGGACCACATTAAGGTCTTTCACAGGTCACGATGGGTAAGTACTATTCTATCCCGAGTGGTTTTTCACTAAAATGAAAGCAGAGTCGATTTTACCAGTTATGTGAAGACCACGGGGTAAGCTCAGCTCCTTCCCTCAGACCAAAATATTAAAAGGAAAATAAGGCGGTGCTCCAGCATGGTTGCAGTTAAATGGCTGAGACAAGTAAAAGGAAAAAAAGAAAAATAAACAACCTAATTTTTTTCCTATAATGATGCCACTTCTTACCCATCTTACTCATACAGAGTATGGGTTAGCTCAACACTAAAAAAAAAAAAAAAAACAATGATGCATTGTAATGGAATCGAGACCGGAACTTCATGATAGCGAAGCAGGCTTCTTAACCATGCTGCACCTACAATTTGTACAACCTGATCAAATATATGTATGAAGATGCATGTATATTTTCTATAAGGAAGTCTCAAACAAGGCGAGAAGCTATGCAATGAACTTAACCCACTCACCTGAAATTTCAAGCCTTGTGACTATAAGAGAAAGGATTATTATAATAAATTGTAGAAGTGAGCAAGCAGTGGCAGTATGCCAGATGAAAATGCTCTAGTCGGTTCAAATAGAGCGTGATAGTGATGGTGACAGTGGTGGGGATTGCGATTTGTTGACATAGGGCTGCTAATAATAAAAATGATTTTTTCATCATACAATAGGGCCATAGGAACAGAAAACGAAGAGAAGGAAAAAGCAGAAGAAGAAAAAGAGGTGAATAAGAACAACAGTTACAGCAACAACAACAACAAAAAAAGTGAAAAACAGAACAAAAAAGCAAACCTTGATAAAGAATTATTTATTATAAAATCTTTTATTTCATTGAGAAATATAAATGTATTTTTTTAAATTGTCGTAAAATGAATTGATGCTATCAGTCACCATTCTTTAGCAGACAATTCAGATATCTTAACACATTTTTACATCAAATATTATTAAAATCATTATAAATTTTTTTATAATTCTAATCTTACGCCAAAATCTCTAGTTTTATCAAAAAAGTTTTGAATGGTTTGGTAACGTTAACCTATGCACGAGATAGTTCGTCAGGGGTCGTCAGAGTTCCTTACAGTTCGTATTGATTCACAACAATTCGTCAAAATATTGGCATATTTAATTAAAAATAGAAGATAAATATACAGAATAGCAATATAGCGAAAAAGAAATGAGATCATTAAAATACAAACAACTTAGGGAGTGAACATATGTGTCTGTGTGTCTGTGCGTCTGCGTGTATGTATGTGTGTATGTATATATATATAGAGAGATAGATAGATAGATAGATAGATAGATAGATATACATACATATACTTACATATACATCTCCTTGTTTCTTTCTGTGTCCCTTTCTGTGGAAGAGCGTAGGCTCGAAACGTTAAAGACTTTTTCACTTCCCGAGCGTTATACTAATACATCTGTTTGTTTTCTACACCACCTGTCTTCATCTTGTTTTTTGTGAATTCTCCCTATATATATATATATATATATATATATATATATATATATATATATATATATATATATATATATATATATATATATATATATATATATATATATATATATATGTATATACTAGCAGTATAACCCGACCTTGTCCGGGTGTGACTTATTATGCCATCTACGATAAGTCTTGCTAGCTGAAAATCAACTAAAAAAGAAAGCCTTACAAAGAAAAAACCCTTATGATGTAAATATGTTCATAATTCAAAAGACGATGAAATTAATAGGGAAAGTCTGAAGGCTGTTTTGCGTAAAATTATTAAGCATACGTAAATTTCATCTGTGTAATTGGCTATAGAAATGCTTGTGCAAAACAACTTTTTGCGCTGCCCTGATTATACATAGCAGGGTAATCCCTTTTAGCAGGAGCTAGGACGGCAATTTCTGATGAAGCAATTGCTGGCGATCTGTTGCTACACAGTTTTGCCAGAATTCTATCAGATTGGGCAGAAGATGTTGATGCACCATTTTGCATTATGTTCAAAATAGCTTCTGGAATGTGGTGCATTACTGCAGTCTGTTGCTGTCATTTTAAACCGGTTGCTGTCTTTCCCCAGCAAACTCTCTTCTTTGGAGGCATAATCTATGTATATATTAAACAGAACAACAAAAGTTATAATAGATGGCAGTGTCGGTACTTTTCACATATCTGTAATTTTTCAGGTTAACACCCGCACGATTACCCAACCCTAATCCTAACACTAACCCTAAACCCTAACCCTAACCCTAACCCTGACCCTAAACCCTGACCCTAACACCCTAGTGAAAATCTTGGTAAATTTACAAAACATTGACGAACATGAGTTATATTTTACTGAATGATTGTGTACTTGCACGTGTATGCTTTTGAGAGAGCGAGAGAGGAAGAGGTAGAGAGGGGGAGAGAAAGGAATAGGGGTAGTTAAAAGTTTTCTTATGACTGCTTCTCTTCACTGCCTATTACTTCATTAGAAATCTAAGGATGCACATAAGCACACAATAGAGAAAAATGAAACAAATATGGACGACTTGCTCCGAAACACCACCGAGTGGGGAACACTTCTCAAAAATAACCTGCAGTTGTTTCCTTCAAAATTCCTACATGCTTGAAATGTACATACATCAAGGTACATTTGTACAAAATTTCATGAAAACATATTCATTTTCCTGGAAGTTAAGAGGAATTTCCGAATATTGTACCCCACCCACTTCCAAAACACTTTCACTGAAAATATTTGTATATTTCGAATCTACATACTAAATAATATATGCATAGAAAATTTCATAAAAAAATATTCATTTTTATGAAAGTTATGACCTTCCAAAGTTGGGGGATACAACTCTGTAGTTATGCCATCAATGTTTTGTAAATATACCACGATGTGAATGATTGTGTTTAATTGCACGTGTATACGTTTGAGAGAGCGAGAGAGGAAGAGGGGGAGAAATGAATAGAGATTGAGAGCAATGTGTATGTTGTCGTCACAGGTCATGTATGTGTGGTTGTGTGTGTTTTTACGTATCTATGTTATGAAAAATAGGTAAAGAATACTGAGATGAAAGTTTAATCTATGACGTTGTATGTATCACTTTCTCTCTCTCTCCCTCCCCCTCTTTAACTCTTACTCTCTATATTTTTATGTTGAGCGCATGTGTAAGAATTGCGTTCCAGGTAGAAGGGATGAAATATAAAAGTTGCTAGAAACAACAGCCAAATCTCCCTTAAATCACACAAAGTAAACAGAATTTAAAAAATCTAATTACTGCACTGGAAAGTTCACATCGAGAAAATTCCATTGATGTAAAAATGTTTACGAAAAAGTGGAAAATGTGGATTTCTATAAACTTTCAAAAAGGCTTCACACAAACACACAATTTCAGATTTATATATTAAGATATATATATATATATATATATATATATATATATATATATATATATATATATATATATATATATATATATATATATATATATGTATATATGTATGTATGTATATATTATTATATACCTATATACCTGCATACATTCATGTGTATGTATATATACATATGTGTACGAGATGCATTCCAAAAGTTTTGAGAATTTAAGGAGAGACAGCTATAACTGTCCTAGATTATTGTGATTTTAGCATATCATTACTATACATCTAATAAACTGACCTGCCAACTTTATTATTCCACTGGCGTCAGTGCTATCGATTAATTATTCAATATTATTCCATCAATATTACTGGTCTTGCGAAAATATGGTGAGCTGGCTGAATCATTAGCGTGTCAGGAAAAATGCTTAGCGGTATTTCGTCCGTTTCTACACTCTGAGTTCAAATGCCACAAGTATCGAATTTACCTTTCTTTTCTTTTGATCTCTATAAGCTGAGTACCAGTTGAGCACTGGCATCGATATAATCGACTTATCTTTTCCCCTAAAATTGCTGGCCTTGTGTCAAACTTTGAAATCAATATTACTGGTCATGTATCTAAATTAGAAATGGTTATTCAGGGCGATGGAATGGCAGAATCGTTGGAGCATAGAAAAAAACTATGTTTTGTGGTATTTGTTACAGCTGTTTACGTTCTAAGTTCAAATCTCACCAAAACCTACTTTGCTTGTCTTCCTCTCCCTCAAGATTACTGCCCTTGTGTGCATGTTAGAAACAATTATTAATAAGTACTTCGTTATAGCGACCCTACATAGATGCAAAGCAAAGTTGAGTTCGGATCCCACCGATGTCAAATTTGCCTTTCATCCCTCCGGAGTCGATAAATAAAGTATCGGTCAACTACAACTGTCACCTGTCTCCTAGCTCAAATTTGAGTCCACACACACACACACATTTATATACAGGGTGTGCCATAATGATGGAACATATTTAAAATGTTAGTATCTTGGATTATAACAATGACATGAAGTACCAAATATATTTATTACATAAATGCCCCATCATTATGACCCACTCTGTATATATAAACTGAAACTGAAGCTAACCATCACCCACGAGCATGACTTGGTAATATGTATCATGCTTTCAGTAATTGATTAGGGTGCTTATCTAACCGAAAGCTGATACAGCCACACACACTCAGAATGTGACATCCAAATCTGATCCAGAATGTGACATCTGAAGTGAGAGGGCTGCATCAACCTGTAGCTTGAACTCATTTACAACTACATAGATAGACTAGTGCAACATGAATGAAGTGTCTTGATTAAGGACAAAAATTACGTCGCCCAGTCCAGAAATCGAACCTATGATCTTATAATCACGAGTCGAACAACTCTAGTCCACTCACTTTCATCTAAGTCAATGGTTCTCAACCAGGGTCTGTATGGCCCTTGGGGGTCCATATATGATTTTATTGTAAAAATGTATCTACAATAAATTAGTTATATTTCTACTATACACAAAATATTTTAATAATTATTTTTATACAATCCCTAATAATATTTCATTTTAAAAATATGATAGACATTTTTAACATCGAATGATTATGAGGTTTCATTCAAGTAAAATAGGGGCCAAAGAGCTCCATAAGTGAAAATGGTTGAGAAACACTTATCTATGCATATGAGAAACTTTCATGAACAGTTACATCTAATGTATATGTCGGACGATGTGTATTATTTTAATCCGATGACGTAATTCTAATACGTCATCGGATTAAACTATTACGTATATTCATCCCACACAGATTAATAATTAGTTTCACCGAATTCCAGGAAAGTGTTGAAATATATGTATTTTTAGAAAGACATTCATCCGCCGCATGATTTGGATTCTAGGAAGCTATGAGTATATTCTAGATCTGATGTATTGCCAATATGCTTTCTGGTTGTCTGTTGGGGTGAATGGGTTAAGTGTCTATAGTGGATACATGAATCAAGAGTTCATATAGGGTCACCACTTGTTTATTTATTAATTCATTTATTTTTTTTAATTTCAGATTTTTAGAGTCATGTGTGAAGGCAATGCTCTGACTCATTTGCAACGTTTCTGAGATTGGTGGGAGAGAGAAGAGAAAGTATTCTCGAACTGGAAATCTTATCTGAATGCTTATCACAGAATGGATTCCTCTAAAATCACCCCAGATGCCCGATTGTTATGTTAAACAAGGGAAGAAGAGAAGTCTACCACTGAAGTGAGCCGTGGTAGTATTTTAACTCAGAACGCAAAGAGCCGGAAAAAATACAGCTAGGTATCCGATCCGATACCACGCCAAACCAATGCTCTGGAGTGGTTACTTTTCGTCGACTTTGAAAGGATGAAGTTAAATTTGATGACGGCGAGATTTGAACTGATAGCGTAGAGAGTCAGAACGAATGCAGCAAAGCATTCTATCCAACGCTCTAATGATTCACCTGTGATTAACCTTCTGCTAACCATAGTCATCCCATATTTTTCAGACACGGTGTGCATACAAGGACTACATAATCCAATGTATTCTTTCTTATTATAGGAAAGTAGTATATGATACGAGAGAATTCTGGTTACAGTTTCTAGTAGGTCGGGGCTTCAGTAATAGCTTATTATATTTGCTTGTCATACAAATCTTTTGTGCTCAGAGATGGATTAGTCCGTTTCACTGTAAACATACTTTAATTAGTCTCCGCTTACTACTACAACCAATGTCTATAATTAAGGAGTGCTCTTTCGGCCTTTATTGCTGAGTTTAATCTTTCACTTTACTTCAAACATTAAGAAATTAATAGAGTCACCAAGCGATCAATATTTCCGTTTTTATATTGAAAGGGCTATTAATGCACCAAAAACTGGACGTTTGTGAGGATGAGATACGCGGTTGTAATAACATAGTAGTTCCCAGCAGAGTTATTTTAGAGATTGTTTTTGGTGGCATATAAAGCATTGAATGTGAGTTAGCAGTCATCTGCCTCAATAAATCACCAACTTAATAAAGAAGAAGAAAACATGGAGCATAAAAATAGTAAGAACAATTCTAACACTAACAAATAAAAGAATCAACTCTGTTGGTTATGAAATAAAATTGACGCATCACAAGTCTTGTTTTTTGTGCGTATTCGACGTGCAAGAAAAAATGTTGTATGGTTAATTCCTACTCACACTGATTAGTTTTATGGGGGTGGGTACGTAGATATGTATGTATATGTATGTATATAACTAGGTATGCACACACACACGTCAGAAAAAATGAGATAGAGAAGGAATAAACAATTATCTTATGGACTTCATTAGCTTACAGCTGTTTCTGCTACAAGATGCAGTGAACTCATATTTGAGTGTCTGAGTAACACCATATAGCTTCAATGAAGCCTCAAACATGAATATATATATGATTTTATTTGGTATAGTTTCAGCTCATGAGCTGTTGCCATGCTGAGACACTGCCATTTGATGTTGCTACATAATTTTACTTCACTAATCCTTTTTAGAAATTAACATTTGGTGCATGAGGGAGTTTGATGCTGCTGCCCTCATCTGCACTTCCTCCTGTGAAGTTGGTTCATCTGAGACACTTGACAGTAAGAGGTCTAGTTTCGTTTTGAAAACACATCCACCCCATGCAGATCTCTCAGATTCTTCGGGAGAATAATGAAGAGCTGTGGTATTTTAAAGCTTAGACTTTTGCAAAATCTTGTCCTATATCTTGATGACAAATTTAGAGTCTTTGGCACAACGCTGTTCTAGCATTAGTGTAACTCTCGATGCCAAAGTTTGGGACAAGTCCCTCTAGGGCCTTCCAGATTTATATTATGGCATATCTTTCTCGCCTACGCTCTAAGAAATAGTGTTTTAACCTCTGGAGTCTCTCTCAGTAGCTTATATGCTGCATAGCGACTATCTTCGTGTAGCTTCGTTGGATTGCCTCAAGCTCTGCAATTAATTTTATACTGGCTGGTGACCATAACTGGAAGCAATAGTATATAAATGTATGTATGTGTATATATATATATATATATATATATATATATATATATATATATATATATATATATATATATATATATATATGTATAATATTTATAAGTATATATATATGTATATATATGTATACATATATATACATGCATATATATATACATACATATATATACATATATATATATGTATATATATATACATGTATACACACACAGACATATACAGTGTGTAGGAGAACGCGATGTAAGCGTGGTATAGATGTTCACAGAGTAGTGTTCAGATAGATAAGAACGTAAAATCCATTCCTTCATCCGGGATAGTCCCTCCGGCGTTGAAAATTAGCTATAATAGCGATCGTCATGATCCTGTATCTCTGTGAGAGAAATATAAAGAAGACCTTTCTGAAGGCTTCAGACACCATGGACAACTGCTGCTTCTTGGCTCGGAGGTAGGCTTTAGCGATGAATTCTACAACAGAGCTCTCATTGATATTGAAGATAGAATTTTATATGCTGGCGGAAATGAACTGCCATCTTATGGGCTACTAAATGTCCACCGAACGGGCCCACACACGCTTCCAACAGGCATAATTCAGGAAACATGGTGTATGGCGCATGGCGTCCTGTGTGTATTCGTGCACGTAGCAAGGACTTGCTGTAAACGTTGGCGCAAGTATGTACACTTTTCAAAGGTTTTCGGGAGCGACGTCATTGTTGATGCCATCTCGAAGGTGAATGTAGCTCTCTGAACGCAAACGCTTTTGGCTTTGCTTAATGTAGCACTATCTGTCAGACTCCATTTTCTCGCACATGTCCACAGCAGATTGATGGAAAAGGTCTCTTGCACGGTGGAAGTGATTGAAGCAGCTATCGGGGACCATGAAACTGTAAGCGTAGAATTGCTTGCAGGAGACTGTTTTGTTGTTGTCACACAAAAAAATTCCGAAGTGATACCCATTAGCGCCATCTGGAAAAAGAAGGGTATATTGCATTGCGTCATATGACATGTGGGTCTCACTGATCCGTTGCAGGGTCTTGTCCCTACACTGAAAGATAATGTCTCGTTTGTTGTGGTGTTCTCCATGAAGAACCACAGCAATTTCATTGCATGTTGGTGCATTAAAGCGACCTGCATAGGAGCCAGGTAGGTGGCTTCTTGTCAGTGTCAATGACAACAGCAAAGTTTGGCGTAGGGCAGCTTCCAATGCGTATTTGAAGCTGCATACATAGTTGTTCTCTTCGTCCAACATCTTTTGAAGTTTTAGCAGGCTGTCTATTTTTGGGGCCAGGTGAAATTGAAGCACGACTTTCTGCTTGGTCCATGTACTCACCGACGAAGTAGATTTGTAGGAACTGAGGCTCTTGGTTTGACATTGGCAGAAGCGTTCCGATCTGTGGTAAATTTGCCCAGGGACTTTTAAAAGTTGCCATGACGCCGCACTCTCGTATGATTGTAGCTCCAAAAGAAGTCATTTGAAATGCTGAATTGTCTCTCCTAAGGTTGTCAAGGAAAAGTTCAGACTCCAATGCTGAACTTGTCATTAAATAATTCAAAGGGGCGGTGGAACCTTTATAGGAGGCCGTTGGACCTTACCATTCGGGCAGCACAGTCCTGAAGTCTTCCCCTGGTCACTTTTTCGCGCTGCAGAAGTGACAGATGACAGACATGCCACTTATTTGGACATCGGGCAAAATGGCATAATTTACGGAAGGGTCACAACTGAAGGCTTTTAGTGGCTATTGGGAGCTACTGGCCCTAGAAATACCTCAGCTGTTATATCTTCGGCGCGCATTGGTGTCTATTCTACAAAGGCACGATCAGGTGAACAGTGTTCCACCAATGAAATTCAGTCAAAGAATTAATTAGATGCGCTCATTATAGTGGAAAATCAATAGTTTTCTCGCGCATAGGTCAAAGGTCATGTTCGCAGTTCACTTTTTATTGACAGACCATTGACATAATGTTGTCATTAAAGAAAATGGTGGTGAAAAGGGGGCAACGATAATGGGGCGGGGTGGTGGTGGTGGTGGTGGTGGTGGTGAGTAAATACTCTGGACGTGGTAAAAGCAGTCATTTACACCAAATAAAAGGCTTAAATGGGTGGGGGACATCATGGCCGTGGGCGATAATAGCGGGGTATTTTATGTAAACACTAATGCAACACCAATCTTAGTCTTCGGAAATATTTCATCTTCAATTGCTCTTTCATCTCGTTAAACTCTAGTATGCCAAGATATTTGTAGCCTTCCGTTTCAATTTGTTTTATCAGGTTTCTATTCGGTAATTCTATCCCTGCTAGGGACTGTACCTTGCCTCTTTTTAGGGACATTATTCCACACTTCTTGAGTCCGAATTTCATTACTACTACTACTACTACTACTACTACTGCTGCTGGTGGTGCTGCTGGTGGTGCTGCTGCTGCTGGTGCTGCTGGTGCTGCTGCTGCTGGTGCTGCTGCTACTACTACTACTACTATTTTAAGGCGGTGATGTGACAGAATCGTTACAGCGCCGGTCAAAATGCCCAGCATCATTTTGTCCGTCTTTACCTTCTGAGCTGAAATGCCAATGAGGTTGATTTCGCCTTTCACTCTATGGAAGTCGTTGAAGTAGTACCACGTCAAGTACTGGAGGTGGGGTGCGATGTAATCAACTAACCCCATCCCCCCTAGTTTCGGACCTAGTTCCTTTAGCAGAAAGGGGTTAGCGTTAATAAGCGTTAGTAATGTTAATATTAACACTACATGGAATCAACACTGGAAAATTGCTTGAGTTTTTTTTCCCTAATTTGTTTATTTTAATTGTTTTTGGGGCCTTCCATAGCGTTATTGTTTTGTGAAGACTACTAGGTACCCACTGAAGAACTTACTCTCCCTTTTAACCACAGAAGGGTTTTGTGCCCGTTCCAGAATTCTTGGTTCAAAATGTTTCTTATATTTAGATGAAAATCGTCTATCTAGGTATAAAGAAAAGGGGAGCGGGCAGAGGAGAGTATTTGTCTCTCGTCCCTTCTGTCCTGTATCAGCAAACATCACTCCATTGACAGACCCAGTCGCTTCTACTAGCAAGCTCTGGCAGAGTAGATCTGCCGGTGTGAATCATTCTGAGAAGCCCTCACTAAGATGGCGAAAAGCAACAACAATACAACTATGACTACCACAAAACAACAAAAAATCATAAGCAATACCAACAATAACAATACCAGCGGCGGCAGTAGCAGCAGCAGTAGCAACAGCCATAAAAACAACAAAGATAACGTCAATGAAAACGACCATAACAAAATCAATAATAAAGACAGCAACAGTAACTCAAATAAGGAAAATAACAGAAATAACGATATAACTAAGAAAACCCCCCACATATTTAGCTCATATCAGAAGCCGTTGGTTAACACATACACTTGAGAGAGGAGCAGATGTAGTTCAAACGTATATGACTGAAATAAAGAGACCGCTAAAAACAAAGTACCATTTTATACAAGTGCATATAGTCGTGGCCAAGAGTTTGGAACATTTAAAAAAAATTTTAATTGTTATGCCATAGTACAATTCGATTCAAGTATATACAACGTAGAGATACACTTACCTAATAACTTATCCAATGGTTCAATTGTAATTTTCAAATCTATGTTCCAAACTTTTGGCCACGACTGTAAATCATAAAGACACAAGGTTCCATTCCAGCCAAAACTGAGAAATGTTTGGAAGAAATGTAGTTTTCAGTAGTTTATACAGCCGGAAGAAGACAACACGTGACAGTGGTAGCCATCTGCAGACGACGGTAAGAAGCTCGAACGGTGGCTACAACAAACAGCTCCTAACAATTTGCTATGATACCACTGTTTACAGGATGCCGCGTAGTTAAAGTCAGGGTCACCAGTGTATCTCTTCACATGGGCTAAGCCAGGATAATGGCAAAGCTAAAAGATCATGGAGAATGAAACCAGAGTCAAACAAAAGAGTCAATAGAGTCCCAGCTTTTGAATGCTTCCGAAAGATGTTCCTGGCATCCCGAATATATATTTCAGAGATTTTTAGCAGGTGAGGGTGGTCGAAGAGGGTGGAAAATCCAAATGCAACATTTGTTACAAAACAGACCATCTGCCTTCTGACCTAGAAGAGAAAGGATAAGAACAGAGTGTCACATTGCATCACTGCTATTAGCATCAAAATTGTTCCAGTCACAGGTTGCAATATTTAAAACCACTACTATTATCACCACCAAAACTAACGCCATTACCACCACCACCAAAACTACCACCACTACCGCCTCCACCGCCTCCACCATCACAACAACAACATCAACAACAACAATATGGCATTTCTCTGTACACTTACGCTGAGAAGCTCAGAAACTTGTCTCCCTTCACCACTACAAAAAAGAAAACAAACAAACAAACTTATAACACAGGAATGAACTGCATAGACGTCTAAAACCTTAGATTCTGAAGCGACCACAAACAACACAAAAGTTACTCAACAACATATATCGTAGAACAGTTGAGTAAAAGGAAGAGAGATCAATAGGTGAATCAAATAACCTGACGCCCTAAACTCTAGTTTCTAAGTACCAAGCCAACACAACACTTAAAAGGCTGGAGTGCAATACTCAAACCAACCGACAAACCAACGATTTTGGGCGTTTGGCATCTATAATGTTGCCAAGCACTTACAGCACGTCACCAACTGGACAATACCGTCGGTGGAAAAATAACACTCACATCTGTAAAGGGTTATGCGACGATTGCTTAAGAGCTCTGGGCGTCGACGAAAACAATTCTAGCAATCTCTTCTGCATGTGTGTATCTCTGTACGTGTGTTACTAAAAGTAGGGCTGACATTATTATATAACACTTTCATGATATCATATTTGTCTATTCACAGCAGTCCACATCTAATATATTCCAACTACGAAACAAGATAAAAGAAAGCTACAGCTGTAAATCAAAACATAATGAAATAGTGTATAAAGACAACTATCTATCAACACGCGCGCGTGCGTACGCAGACACACACATACACACACACACACACACAAACACGCGCGCGCACGCACACACACACACATGCACACACACGCACAGACACACACACACAAACACACACAAAATATCTGATAAATATTACAATCACATTCAACAAAATAAAGCAAAACAAAAGAGATTAAGTCTTCCA
>NC_142936.1:43152329-43167329 GCF_046866305.1 Octopus bimaculoides
GTCTTAGATTTTTATTTTGCCTTCAGATTTTACTTCCATTTGAATCGCTCTTAAAACTACGAAATTACTTATTTTAAAGGGTACCAATTAGATATATCGTAGCAAAAATTGTTCCACGCATTAGTTTTGCGGTATTAACGCTGCTTGAATTCATGAAACGTTTATCTTAGCTTATAGGCTACATATAATTTCAAAAGATTACTTAGTTTTTCTTTTTTGTTTTTTTTGCTGCGTTCAGACATACTGGTGCGAAAACGCAGTAAATGCGTTCATGAAAATTCAATTATTTACAACAATGTTTCGAATTTCGAAAAAAAATCCTTGTTGATATTTATCGGGAAAAATTCGCAGACATTTTTAGACGAGTGAGTTGAAATATGAGTGTCACCATTATCAGTGTTATCTAAAAATTTCAATTGTTTTCATAAGGTGTAATATCCTCCGCCGGACTTTAGCACGCCAATCTTAAGACTACCTAGATATAAGTATGCTTAAATATGTGTAGTACACACACGTACGCAAATATACATACCTACACATGCATTCATATATTCATACACACACACACATATAAATATTGTATGTGTGCGTATGTTTTAATACTCTTATGTATATATCTACGTAGATACACACACACACACATGTACACACAAATACACACACACACACACGCACGCACGCACACTCATGTGTAACATATAAGCGCAGGAATGGCTGTGTAGTAGGAAGTTTTCTTTCCTATCACATGGTTCCGAGTTCAGTCTCATTGCGTGGTATTTGGATATGTATCTTCTTCTGTAGCCCTGGGCCGATCAAAGCCTTGTGTGTGGATTTGGTTGACGGAAATTGAAAGAAGCCCATCACGTATATGATGCATGTATATATGTTGAACCGTTGAACTCTCCACTGTTTTTTTTAACTCCCCTTTTTTTTCATTCTCCTCCATTTTCCCTCTTATTCCTCTCTGTCGAAGAGCGTAGGCTCGAAACGTAAAAGACTTTACCATTTTCCCGAGCGTCAAACTAACACACCTGCATTTTGTTCCTACGCCTGTCTTCGTCTTTTGTTTTCCTGTAAATTTGAACTATATATTTATGTATATATGTGTCCTTGTATTTGTGTTTGTCCCCGCCAGAGTTTAACAACCTGTGCTGATTTGTTTACGCTCTAATAACTTAGCGGTTCGCTAAAACAGATCGACAGAAAAGGTAACAGGTTTAAAAATTAAGTACTGGGTTTCATTCGTTCGACTGACTGAAACAACCAAATGATAACACGTAAAGATACACGTACGTATGCATTATCGTAATAAGATGCTTATGCAACCAGTATATATATATATCACGATCAGTTGTAACGTGGTCCATTTTTCACTACCACCAGTATCTTTTACTTGTTTCAGTCATATGACTGCAGCCATACTAGAGCACCGTCTTAAAGGGTTTTAGTTGAAGAAATCGACGCCAGGACTTAATTTCTTAAAGCTTAGTATTTAATCTATCGGTTCTCCTTTACCGACCCTAATAAAATCTGTGTCCTAAATGGAAACGGCCGAATTAAAAGTGCCGTATACCAATGCAAGGTTACCTCCGGTAACAAAGAATTTTTTTATATAGGATTATCCTCTAGGTTTTTAAAATCCAGACTGGTTAACCACTTCTCTACCTTCAAATACAACCGTAAGCTTAACTCTACAGAACTTAGTAAACTCACCTGGTACCTTAAAGACTCTAACAAACTTTTCTTTAGAATGGAAAATTTTATCTAGATCTTTTCCCTATGATAAAGGAAAATCTTTCTGTCCTCTTTGTACAGAAGAGCAGTTTTTTTTACACGAGATACTGTAAATTGGTTCAAAAATATTAAAGATAAAAATAGATGCAAGTTCATCCAAATAGATATAGAAAATTACTATTCATCTATTAACGAGATTATTCTTAATAAGTCCCTTACATATTTTATGAGAAAGGTTAAGATGACATATGATGAAGTTAAAGTAGTACTAACGGCGAGGAAATCCCTAATTAGATATAAAAATAAACTATGGGCTTGGAAGGACACAAGGGATTGCTTTGATATACCCATGGGTGCCCCAGACTCTTCACAAATAACAGATTCACTAGGAATATACCTATTATTTGAACTTGGGTTAGAGCATCTTAACATAGAAGGAGGTCTTTATACGGACGAACTACTCCTTATAACTAAAAACTGCCCTAATAGATCATTAGAAAAAACTATGCAAATTCTTTAAGAATTATGATTTAGATATGTTTATAGAGAAAGAGCATTCTGTCTCGATGCAAACAAAGTTAGTAGCTAATAAAACCCAAGCATTCCATAAATTAAACGAGAACCTTAAGTACATTAATGCCCATAGCAACCATCCTAGCTCAGTGAAAAAAACACTAATATAAAATATAGGTAAAAGAATTTCTGTTATCCTCGGATAGAGATACTTCCAATAAACATACTTCTTACTAAAATAGTGCATTAAAAGAAGCAGGATATAATACGAAAATTAAATTCTTTAATAATTACGGACCCAATAATAATACTAGTAATCATCCTAACGCTCAAACAACTATAGAAGTAATAGCAAAAATAATAATAAACAATATAAGGAAATAAATAAAGATAATTATAATATGCGTATAAATAAAAATAATAATAAAAATGATCATAGTAAGGATAATAGCAAAAATAATTCGAATAGAAATAAGTATAATTATTATATACCCACGAAGAATACACCGACAATGAACTAAAATAATAATAAGAATTATAATAATAGTAATATTAATAATAATGATAATAAACACAAGGAAATTATATGGTTAATTATCCCTCATGGGGTTCAAATCAAAACTAACTTAACTAAAGAAATTCTGAACATAATAAAAACATCCTTTAGAAAGAACAAAACATACTCGAAAATATTCTCAAACAAAATTATCAGAGTGGGCTATTCTACAACAAGAAATGTAAGTAATATTATATCCCTAATAAACAATGCCAAATTAAACAAGTTCTATAATAACAGTTTAACTAATATTAACAATAGCTACGGAAGAAATATAGCAAACACAAAACAACCGTATTTTAAATAAATGCACATGTAAAGTCAAATCCAGATGTAGGCCAAATAAAAATTGCAACCTAGATAACGTAATTTATAAATGTTCAGTAACCTCTCATAATAATAATAAGAAGAAGAAAGAATATATAGGATCTACAGCGAACCAAATTAAAAGAAGAATTTCTCAACATTATCAGTCCTTGAAAAATTCCAAATTAATAAATTCGACAGGTCTAAGTAAATACATATGGGAGTTGAAATCTAATAAAATAGAATACACCCTTAATTGGAATATCACTTGTAGAGCGAAGTTATAGAGAATAAGTAATAAAATGTGCTTATTATTCACAAAAGAGTTTATGAAAATACTCCAGTCGACAGAGATATTATTGGTTAGTATTGAAGAGAGAGGAATAAAATGCCGACATAAGAATAACTTTACGTATAATAAAATGAAAAATATCTAAAATTATAACCCACACCCACCCAGTATGTAAACTCTTAAATAATTATGAGGAAGATAGTTATATGTAGTTTTAATAGAATTTTATTGTAGTATTAGATACGGATATACCAAGAACCAAGAATTTATTAAAGAATATTACCTTAAAAGGAATAGACAGGCCACATCTAATCTAACATAAATCTCTAAATCCTAAACATTATAAAAAAATCCTCTTATAGCTAGATTTAAGAGTATCTAGTTATTGTCTCCCCTTGAATTCAACCTCTCTAATATTATTAGTCTTAGAGAATTTTTCCGAGTATTTTATTTTATTTATGCTATTCCCATAATACTTAGCGCATGACAGAGGGAGCAGCCATTTGCACAAGAACGAGAGGTAAACGTTATGTCGTTAAGTATTCCTTTCTTAATTTTTTATTTGATTATTTTTGGTTTTATACAATAAATTTATAACGTATATAATGGTTTTTACTAAATAATCTTTTTAAATATTACTAAATTACGTTTAACATAAAAAATGGTAATTTATACTTGTATAGATAGGGGTAAATCTTACACTAAATTATTAATTCCCGTAATGTTTATATAAATAGGTTGTATGATTTGATGTTTATAATATAGTCGTTGAGGGTTTCCTTAGGTTTAGCATCTCCTATATATATCGGTAATGTAATTTTAAGTATTTAATTTTCTTAATTTTTAAATTTAATAAACTTTTTAATTTTTAAAAATATATTTGTAATTTATACATTTTTATTATATTTTTATTCATATTCTTATTTTTCTATTTAATATGCCTTATAATATGTAGTCTTAACTTTGATCCGTTAATAATAATAACAATAAAATAAATAACCTGAGGACGCAGTGGTGGATTTATGTATTAGGTATGGCCTTGATAAACACCCCACCAGCGCAGAAACACGTGTAGCATTGATTAAAAATATCTTCTTTCCCCACAGACTAATAACAGGTAAGTTATATATCTTTCAAATACTTTTTCAAATAATTTTTTTATTTTATAGTAGGTTTTTTTTAATGCTTATATTATTTTATTGGATATAACTTTCAATGCGTATTCCATACAATAAGGTTATCCTGAAATAAGAGCTGCGGTTCTTTTGGTAATATCCCAAATTTGTAATAATATTATAAATTATACTGCTTACTTTGCATTAGTAAAGTGTTAAATAGTAAATGTCCTGATAACCTGGAATACTTATGATTCCCTAAGCTTTTAAAAATATTCATATATATAGATATATATATACTTACTTGGAAATGGATGCGTAGCGTTCAATCAAATAATATAAATAATATGTATACATATGCATATATATATACATATATATATCATTATATATATATATATATATATACGTGTGTGTGTGTGTGTGTGTGTATATATATATATATATATATATATATATATATATATATATATATATTATGTGTATTTATTTTCTCTAAGTTAATAATTAACTCAGACAAAATAAAATGGTTAATAGATACCAGGGTAGCAAAGATCACAAAATGACGGTGATGTAACTCCTGTTTATGAGGTAGAAACTCCTTGTTATTTTGGGTACTTGAGTAAATATATAAATTTAGTAAATGGAGTAAAACGCATATGTTAAATGACGAGTGGTACGCCATGTATCTGTACAGGTAACGTCGATTCTAAGAAGGGAGTAAGCCAATGTGCAGCACAAATATTTGTTCACTATAAACAAATCATCTGTGCAGGTTGTTCAGCAAGAAATCGCAGGACTCTTTTTTCGGATTCCAGAGACCGCCATACGATACTACTGCTTCGCATGTATGTAAGCATGCACGACATCATATATGTAAGCATAAGTTCCGTTTTTGGTGACATTTTTGTCTTCTATGTATTATCTCTAAGTTTCCAAACCTTGAAGGAATAGTTATGTGACAATTTATGTTTGAGATTGATGTTTGTATCTGGGGATTTTAATGAAAAGCAGGTGTAGACATAATGAACATATTACGCTTTTATTTGGCTCCAGCTTCTTATCTATTTATTCCCAGGTAGCGTTTGTGTTTTTAACGCTGTTGACATCAGCACATTCAATAAAATTGCCAGATGTCGAAACCATAATTATATTCGTTTGGTAGCTGAAGATGGAATGTATACGTTTGATGTGCTTATTTATTTGTATGTGTTATTGACTATGAAAGTTTTGTATCTAGCATACTCACGGTTTCTAAGTTGTCCTTCATTGAGATTCCAGTACTTGTAGGGTTAAACATGTTTAGGGAGTTCTTGGCTCCCTGGTGAATGTTGGTTTTGTTGTATGTATTATACCATCCATTTTTGCATGATTGTCCTTCGTTGGAATTGTACTTCTGGTTAGGGTTATAGATTGTATATGTAATGTGCGAGTCGGTTGATATATGTATGTATGTATGTATGTATGTATGTATGTATGTATGTATATCTGTATCTACGTATGTGTTTCTGTATGTATGTATGTATGTATGTTTGTATGTATGTATGCATTCATGTATTGCGTACGTACGTGATGACTAAGTCGTCGACGACACATTTGGATCCCTACTAGGTAAAATCCGGAGATGAGGGTTGCCAGAAACCTTGTAGGACAAAAACAATACCTATAGAGACAAGGTGAACCCAAAGTAGTGTCACCAACTAAGTAGTAATTGCGCGGGGACAAAGAAATTTCACGAAATGGCAAATGTGTGTGTTGCAAGACCACATGGGAGTGATGGGCCTCTATTTTTATTAGAACATTTATCTGGGTAAAAGTTGCTCTGATGTAAAATCTAAGGACCGTTTAGCAACCGGTCACATCGCTGTCATTGCTGGGTAACCGAGAGGAAAACTGTACTATGTGAAAACTGAGTAGTTTTTTTGTACATATTTCAGTTATGATAATGAATTTCACTATGGAAAAAATTCCTACCGCGACTAGCAGTAGTGGATGATACTGGCTTGACTAGGTGAAATATATAATTTCAAGCCTGTACATAGACAACTTTGGATATCGTTCTCTTCTTTTCCAAACTACGGTGATGGGGAAAATCCTTAGAATCTCCAGTGAATGAGCAACCCCTTCTAGGCATAACACTGATCAACACTTAATCAGAAAAGTCCTAGGAAATGTAGTCTAAGTAAAGCTTACCTAATTTTGGAACTGACCATCTGGATAAGTTCCAGTTATTGAACAGGAAGACACTATTCATTCCGGATAAAGCATGCAGTCTCACAAACTGTGAACTTTACATACATACATACATACATACATACATACATACATACATACACATGTATGTATGCATCTATATATGTATGTATACAGCAGCAGCATGCTCTTTACATTAACAGTACTCTAATGTGGGTTACAATTGAGATGTTGATAATTTAAGCGAAAACGAAGACTTACAACTATCGATGCAATTTAAGCGATCCTATATGTTTATACGGATGTTATCATCGTGACAAAATTAGAGGTTCTACTGCTAGACATCGCATGTACAGCTTCAGTACGGAGGCGGTATTGTGGCTTGGTTTATGGACTTCATGTGAATGGCGGAGAAATTTTGTCAACTGATTAAAGTTGTTTTGGAAGTAGACCGAAGACTGGTACTGGTAGTGATGGTGATGATGGTGATGGTGGTGATAGTGATGGTAGTAGTTGTAGAGGTGGCGATGATGGCGGCAGAGGCGGTGGTGATGGTCGTACTGGCAATAAATGGGAACGGTAGTGATAAGTTCGGAGACGACGGGCAGTGGCAGCCGCACTTGTGGTGACGGTGGCGGCGGCGGTGGCGGCAGTGGTGATGGTGGAAGTGGCGGTGGTGGTGGTGGGGGTGGTAGCGACGGCGGAAGCAGAGGCGGTTGTGGTTGTGAATTGTTTGCAGTATTAATATGAGTGGTGACAGATCATAGTGGAAATTGTAGTGGATGGTGGTGGTAGTGGTTGTGGTGATGCTTGTGGTAGTATTAGAATGGTGGGAACTATTGTTAGTAGTCGTAATGTCACCGTTAATTATTATTATTATTATTATTATTATTATTATTATTATTATTATTATTATTAGTAGTAGTAGTAGTAGTAGTAGTAGTAGTAGTAGTTGTAGTTGTAGTGATGGTGGTAATCGTCGTCGTTGTAGTAGTGATGGTGGTGGTGGTGGTAGTAATACCTGACGGGGACAGATCTGTTCTTTGCTAGTAATGTGACCCAGTATTGTTCAATTAGCCATAGATCTCGCCCAACGGCACAGTCTCAATTATTTCATATAATTAACTCGGTTTTCAAATAGCGGAATTTGAAAGATATTATACAAGTAAGGAACGATGAAATCAATGCTAAGCTTTTATTTTTTATTTTTCATTTTTCATTTTTCATTTTTTAAATCAGAAATAGTGTGTCTATGTATATATATAAACTTTATAGATGTTTATATATGCGTAGAATCATACACAATATATATAAACACACACACACACACACACTTATAAAATGACAGACAGACAGCTAGATGTTTTAATTTTGTTTTATGACAACAAAACAATGCAAGTTATAAGAATTAATACAAGTCGATAATTTTTTTAACTTTTACCTTGTATTGCACACACACACACACACACACACACACACACACACAAACACACACACAAACACACACACACACACGCAGGCATGCACGCACGCACGCACGTACGCACACACACACACACACAGACACACACACACACACACACACTATAAATAGGATTCTCAAAAATTCAACAACCGTAAGTTGCCTATGAAATTATTGCGTTTATAACATGCATACATATATACATACATACGTACATACATATATACATACATATATATGTTTTTTTGTCCATGTTCTTTTTGCAACGCCCTGTACCCAGATATGCATCTATATATACATGTAGATGAAGGTATGAACATGCATGTACATATATATGCATATACTCATATTTTATTTGTACATACATATATATATATATATGCATACAAATTCTTTCATTCTTTTATTCTTTTATTTGTTTTAGTCATTTGACTGCCGCCATACTGGAGCACTGCCTTGAAAGGTTTTAGTCGAACAAACCGACCCTAGGACTTATTTTAAAGCCTAGTACTTTCTCTATCCGACACTCAACTGATTCAAGGCCATCGACCATACCACCATCTCGCCTACCTTTCTCATGCACACCTATGGATAGGTTTCCACTTCTCTTCAACTTCTAAACGACCAGTTTTGTTTTCCACAACCCACTCTCTCGAAACTTCTAATGTCTACTTTCTAATCGATTCTTCCTACGCTACTTCTCTTCTTTAAAAGAGATTAAAAAATCTCCGAAATCTTTTAATTTCACTAGGTACTTCGAGGTACATAATGTGCCCTTACCTCAATCACATTACTACTATACTTGTTCAAAAATCCCAATACCATAGAAGGCTATCTGTACGGCTGCCAACATTAGACACTTCAATAAATGTAGGGTATGTTATGATGGATATGATGTTGGTGGAAGTAGGGTGCTGTTTCATGGTGAAATAGTCCGCTGTTAGTGTAATGAGCATTCTCCTGTGGCACACCATTTTATCACATCTGGTCACTGCATAAATCGCTTGCCCACTAAGAAACATCGTATTCCAGGAAACTGAAGTAACAATACATTTGCATTTGGAACTGTTTCTCTTTTAGGCTTAAATGAATAGTTTCTCTTCTTCGTTTCCTCTTCCTAATCCTATCATACTTCCAGTCCCCCTCCCCCGTCTGCTGATGATGATTAGTTGTGTTGTTTTGTATGTACACTTCTTTGATGCCTCCGCCCATTGTTAATTTTATCTTGCTGGTTGGATAAATAATTTGCATTCTTCGTGTTCACATGACCGTACTTCTACTTTATGTATACATCTCTCTCTCCCTCTCCCCCCTCTCTCTCTTTCTCTTTCATCTTCTCTCCCTTACTCTCTTTCTGTCCGTTTCCCTGTGAATGTTTTTTTCTGATTGCTTTATATCTATTCAGTTTCTGATCAACCGTCCCTTTAGTTGTGAACAGTTGTATCTATATGCAATTCATGTGCAGGAAGAGTGAGATATTGAGTATTTCTTTTATTCATGTACTATGTTGTTGTGCCATTGAAGCAGACTGTGTTACCAAGACTCCTTAGGCAAGCGGGGGAGGAGTTGTACTTACGTGTGTGTAGGTAACATTTGAATACAGAAGTTAAGACGGAGTGAAGTATAATATAACCTACACAGTAGTGTATGTTGCTTGAAATGACAATTAGTGTAGTGTTAATGTAAAGAGGGAAAAGTTTGTGGGGTATAACCAAACTTTGAAGTATATTACAGTTGACGGAATTGACACAAGCTGTGATAATGTTTGCCATATAACAAGGGTTTGAAGCTTAGAGATGAGAGAAGATAAGAAATGAAGTAAATGTTTTTGAGCTGTTGATATATGTAGATGTGTATATTAACAGTTGACAGTTTAGAATAGTATATTTGCCGGTAACGTCCATACGGGGAATTGAAGTTACAATCAAATAGATAAAAATTCAGTTCTTTGACAACATCAGTTGTAAACAATTAGTCAAGTTGATAGAATGACAATTTTTGCAAAACAGGATATGATGATATAATCGACAATTAGAGGAGACAAGGCAATCATTAATTTTACTGATATAAAGTGACAAACAAATAAATAACGTTAGTAAAACCGAATATGATGGTGCAATAAAAAAAAAAAACACTGGAAAACTGCTGAATCCGCCGATGGAAAGTAATAAACAGATAAATTTTAGGGGAAATCGACAATAGGAAAGAGAATAACTACTCAAATGTTCAAGGAAATGCATTGTATAAATAGGTAAATTTATCAGAAAAAGATATAATTACGTAAGAGACAAGTGGAACCAGAGTAACCACTGAATTTATAAAGGAAAAGTGTTAACGTGATGAGAGAAAAAAAAGACAGGAATTAAATTTAAAAAAAAACACAAATGACAATTCTGATGTAGTCGAAATGTCTTAAGAAAACGTAATAACCAGCGAATAAGCTGATGAAACCAAAACTAACTCAGACAATGTCCTTTAAATAACATTTTGAAAGTCGCCGATGAAAAGAATAGCCATATTCGAAAGAATTAGCCTACTTCAATGAATATATATAACCATCCTGAAAAGGCGAAATAAAGAATATAGAATACGATATACATACATACATACATACATATATATATATATATATATATATATATATATATATATATATATATATATATATATATATATATATATATGTATATACATGCATACATACATACATGCATACATACATACATATATGTGCATACATATATATATATATGTATATACACATGCATATACGGGCATAGGATACCACAGAACGTAAACATGAAATAGGAAAACATGGAATACGAACATTTTTTGCGAACAACGAAAGAAACAAATGGAAAACAAGACAAACAACAGAAAAAAACGACCCTTCATCAGTTGTCGGCTGTTTTTCTACTTCGTATTTCGGGCAATTAACGACAAGATACATTTTCGACACAACAGTTGCTTCCGCAAAGCAAATTAAATAAAATCTGGGATTTGGCGGATGGTCAAATTGGTAACAAAAACATGACAGTGGAAACAAACAGGAAGCCTAAGCGAGCTGAGTTGGTGAACACGGAGAAACAAGCTCTGACAGGAGACAGACAAAAATGCGTCTTATCCCTGTGGCTGATCAGAGACAAAGAAAGAAATTCAAATTAGGAAAAGAAAGATGGCTGATGGTCACATGTGAGCAACGAGAGAGCAAAGGCGGAAGAGTGAGGGAGAGAGAGGGACAGAGAACGGTGAAGGAGAGAGGAAAAGGATTAGAGAAAGCATGAGAGAGATAAAACAAAAGGGGGAGTCCCCCTTTCGTTTAAGCTTAGCAGCCCTTGACGTTTGTTTTCACTGTCCTGTTTTTGTTACCAACTTTGACCCCCAGCAAAATCCCAGATTTTATTTAATTTGCTTTGCGGAAGCAACTGTTGTGTCGAAAATGTATCTTATCATTAATTGCTCGAAATACGAAGTATAAAAGCAGCCAAAAACTGATGAAGCGTCGTTTTATTATGTTGCTTGTCTTGTTTTCCATGTGTTTCTTTTGTTGTCCGCATTAAAAGTTCGTATTCCATGTTTTCGTACCTCATGTTGTTTACATCTGTGGTATTCTGTGCCCATATATGCATGCGTATATACATATGTATGCATGTACATATATGTATGCATGCATGCATATATATTTATATATTATATGATTGAACATCACGCATCCATTTCCAAGTAAGTTTTATCTTATATATATATATATATATATATATATATATATATATATATATATATATATATATATATGAAAGAAGGTTTGAAAATACAATTTTAAAGATGTTTATTCACTTGACCGGTTTCACTTTTTTAGAATAAGATTGTGAAAAGTAAAATGTAAAGCTTTGTATAAGCTTTCTTTTGTTAAGTACTGGTTATCACAAAAGTATTAAAATACATATATACATTCTTTGGTAATAATAAGAAAATGATGTTTAAAACAGTTTACAAAGGAGTATTCAACAAAGAGTATTAGAAGTTCAATAAAAATCATGTTTGTTTGGAAGTATATATATACACAGAGGGAGATATATTTAAGAATTTACAAAAAATTGGAGAGGAACCGACCTGTCTTTTTAACATGTTTTCTCTCTTGTGTGTAGCTAGGAAATGTTAGCTATTTTAAGGGACAGTGTGGGAGGATGGGTGGGGTGGGTAGAAGGAAGAGCAATGTAGAATTAAAAGAATTTGTTTTTGTTTCTGGGCTAGTCTGTCATGGTTCAGTGGTTTTGGAGACTTGTCTTAGAGGTCAGAATAGTCTGAGTGTGTGTGTCTCTGTACACATCTCTATGTGTGTGTGTGCGTGTGTGCCGTTTTTGATTGGTCCCAGAGTTTATTGTGGCGTGTGTATATGGGTCTGTGTGTGTTTTATATTTGGTAGGATGGTGTGTGTATATGGGAGCACTTTTGTGTGTGTGTGTGTGTGTTTGATTAATAACACGCACCACTCCTAACTTTGACAACAACAATAACAGAACTTACAGACAGCTATACAACCCTATCAAAAGAACTCAGGCACCCACCAACACAAGACAAAACTTTACCAGACACTGTAGATCCCAGCCCACACAAGAACCATTCCCAAATCGCAGATTCCACCCATCACACAGGAATTCACCTCTAAACCACGATTGTAGATTCCAACCCAAACCGTTCCAAACTCGGAAATCCCACCCGTCATATAAGAATTTACTTCTAAACCAAGATTGTAGGTTCCAACCCACTCAAAGTAACCAAAATTAAACCCAGTACGAACAACCCAGCCCCGGTATAAACAAAACTCCTCTAGTAAGCCACATCAACAACCCAGACCCCGGAATAACCAAATCTCCTTTAGTAGGCAACACATCAATGGGGAAAGACTAACACACACCAAAATACCGCAGACAGAAGAACTCCCAGAAATCATTTTTTAGGCCAGGGCAACAGAATCCACGACACCAGATGGTACACACCAACCCTGAAAGACCAAAAATAGTGAATCTCGCAAACCTAAACCTGTCGAACCAACAAATCAAAATCATTTCAAAAGGATTAAAATTCACTCCAACTCCACAATACTCCACAATTTCACTTCAGTGAAATACAGGATGATGTCTCACATTTTGCAGAAAATTACGCCTCACAGAGGAATTTTTTTGACAAAGAAATCAACAGCGACGAATCAATGGTTCGTAACAAGAGATGTTATAATCCCACAAAAGGCAGAAACAAAACTTTGGACAAATTTTATGACTACATTTCAAACTTCCTTTATAGTGAACTTCCACATCCTAAGCCCAAACCCAACACCATTAAAAGGGAATGGGAAATCATCTACGAGTTACGAAACAATCATAACATCACAATCAAGGAAGCAGATAAAGGTAGTATTGTCGTCATTATAGATACTAAACAATACAAAAATTCTGTCTTACCTCTTACAAGATACTACCTACTATGAAAGAGTAGTCAACTACCAACATTCAAAAACAATGACCAAATTAAACACAGTCATTTGCCAACATCGAAATAACTTAACAGCAAAGGTATGCGACTACCTAACAAACTTTAATTGCAAAACCCGCTTCTTCTATGGGCTTCCAAAAATCCACAAGAACAAAATTATTACCGAAGCTTGCAAAAAGTCCATTTCAACCTGCATCACTGTACCACGTCCCACTGATCTCAAGATGAGACCAATTGTGGCAGGCCCAAACTGTGAAACGCATAGATTAAGCAACTTTATTGATATCCTTTTGAAACCAATACTTAAATGCATACCGAGTATTGTAAGAGATGACCTGGACCTACTAAATCATCTCCCCAAACATACCAATAAAGACATTTTCATTGTCTCCTTTGATGTAATAAACCTTTACACTACGATCCCACATCAATATGGGCTGGAAACCATTAAATTCTGGTTAGAAAAATACTCCAATGAGGTCCCGGAAAGAATAAGAAATGAATTCATGATCGAGGGCCTTAAGTTTATCCTCCAAAACAACTTTTTGAATTTTAATAATAACACCTACAGACAGGTATCAGGGACTGCAATGGTTACTAAATTTGCCCCTACTTATGCAAACCTGGTGATGGCCTATCTAGAATTACAAATCTATGAAGAATTCAAATCTAAATACGGCCTGTCTTTCCACAAATACCTGTTGGAGAATTGGAAATGCTACTTGGATTGCCTCATCCTATGGTCCCACACACTCGACCAATTCATTGATTTCAAAAACTTAATCAACAGTGTCAACAACCATATCCAATTTACAATGGAATATAGTCAAGACCAACTTCCCTTTCTTGACATTCTCATTATAAAAAAAGGCATCAATATTGAAACTGATATCCACTACAGACCAACTGATTCCAAACAATACCCTCTGTTCACCTCCAATCATCCAAAGTACACGAAGACAAACATTCCCTTCAACCTAGCGAGAAGAATCTGTACAACTGTCTCAAATTATAGAACACGAAATAAAAGACTCCAAGAACTAAAGGCAATTCTTCTCGAAAGACATTACCCAGCATCCTTAGTTGATAATGGAATAGAACGGGCCAAGACAATTGCTACCCAAGACTTGCGGAAATCGAAACACACTCACGTTACATTAAATAGTCTCCCACATTTCTCAACACACAACCCAAGAAATGCAAAAGCTTACACAATTAGATACAAGAACATCCCACAGCTGAGTCAAGACCCACGTCTAAAAAAATGCTCGCAACCCATAAAATAATAAAAAGTAAAAGACAACCCAAATCCCTAAACAACCTACTCACCAATGCA